>NC_142889.1:7526356-7679856 GCF_051225735.1 Oryctolagus cuniculus | reverse complement strand
GTTCTTCTCCAAACCTGGAAAGTTCTCTGCAATTATCTCACTAAAAAGGCCTTCTAATCCTTTCTCCCTCTCCATGCCCTTAGGAACTCCTAGAACTCGAATGTTGTTTTTTTTTTTTAATAGTATCCTGTAGATTCCCAACAATATTTTTTAGGTTTCTAATTTCCTCTTCTTTTCTTTGTTTTGACTGTATGCTTTCCTGTGCTCTGTCTTTTAAGTCCTATATTCTCTCTTCTCTTTCACTGACTGACTCTGTTTTTTTTTTTTTTTTTTTTTTTTTTTTTTACAGTCAGAGTGAACAGGGAGAGAGAGAAACAGAGAGCTGGCCTGGAAGAGGGGCAACCAGGACAGAATTCGGCACCCTGACTGGGACTAGAACCTGGTGCGCTGGTGCCGCAAGGCGGAGGATTAGCCTAGTGAGCAGCAGCGCCGGCAGATTGATTCTGTTTTTAAGACTCTCTAATGTGTTTGTCATTTGATCTATTGAGCTCTTCATTTCATTTTGATTTCTCTTCACTATCACTTTCCTGTTCTACTAGTTTCTGCATTTCATTTTGATTCCTCCTTAAGATTTCAGTTTCATGAGAGAGATTTTCTAGCCTGTCTAAATAGGATTTCTGTAGGTCAAACTTCTGTTTTTGAAAACTTCTAAATGTTCTTATCATAAATTTTTTGAAATCTGTATCTTGCATTTCTTCTATCTCTTCATCTTCATAATCTTGGCTTGGGTTGTTTTGTTCATTTGGGGGAGTCATAATGTCTTCCTTGTTCTTGTTCCCTCCGTTTCTGTGTTTGTTGCTTGGCATTGTGGAGATATTCTTTGAATTCTTCTTCCCTCACTGTGGTGGTTTTTTTTTTCTTTTTATACTATGATTGTGTTAAGTGGACTGTCTGCTGTTGGAGGTGCCTTGGAGGCTTGAATTGGGTGTGGCCAGAGAGCTCTGCTTAGTTCTTCAGGGTTAAGGGTGTGCCAAAGGTGACACACTCAGGTTAGGTGTGGTAAATCTCTATTTATTTATTTATTATTATGTTTTTTTTTTTTTTATTCAGGAGGGAAGTAATGCCGCACAGCTGAGCAAAATTGATGGTAGTTAGCTTTCAATCTCTGGCTTCTGTGTGTATATCATTCATCTGCTTTTTCCCACAGACCACTCAAAGAATCTGTGCTGCCCTCATTGTGGGCTCAATTTCTCCTGCAGTCTCCCACTGGGTTGCCTAGGTTACTAAATTGTAGCATCTCGGGAGAGCACTCATGTGACCTCTGTGAGTTCCCTCACCCACCATTTCTTTTTTCCCCTGCCTCAGTTCATTAGCTCTACCCTTTCACTAAATCCTAACCTCCTGGTATTTCACCCCCCAACCCCCAGAGTCATGTTTTTCTGTTTGACTGAGGGCAGGTGCAGCTCTGAGGTCACGCTGAGCTCTGAGGTCGCGCACAGCCCTGAAGTTGTGCACAGCCCTGAGGTCGCACACCTTTTACGTATATCCAGAATGGTGCCTGCTCTTTGTCTCTTGCTCACCTCTGCAAGGTGGGCGGAGAGAGAAACTCGTCCATACTGGTCCCCCCTTTTTTTCCCCTTCTCTCCTGTAGTTAGTCTGGTGAACTTTCCCCAGTGGGGCTTCAAGCCCAGTTCCCTCTAGGATCTGTCTGCCATTTCCCCTGCCAATGTTTCGGGTTACTGAGTTCACCTCGCCTTCCAGCACAGAGGTGTAAACTCCGCTGCTGGGCTTTGGAGCCGTGGGCATCCTTGCTGTCCCCACAGGTCATCCATGTCACATCCACTAGAACTGGAAGAGTTTCCTCTGCAATTTTTTCCCAGAGCCTTTCCCTGTAATTACTGTAATTCCTCTTTTATCAACCTATCTTTTCCCAGACTATAAGCGCACGTCCTCACTATTCCGCCATCTTGGCTCTGCCCCATGGCACTGGATTCTGTCCCGGTTGCTCCTCTTCCAGTCCAGCTCTCTGCTGTGGCCCAGGAAGGCAGTGGAGGATGGCCCAAGTGCTTGGGCCCAGTACTGTATGGAAGACCAGGAAGAAGCACCTGGTTCCTGGCTTCAGATTGGTGCAGCACCGGCCATAGTGGCCATTTGGGGGGTGAACCAACGGAAGAGGAAGACCTTTCTGTCTGTCTCTCTCTCTCACTGTCTAACTCTGCCTGTAAAAAAAAAAGTTCAAAGGAAATTCAAAGTAAAAAATAAGAATATTTTTTGGAAAAATGGTAGGACAAAGCCATTATTTATCAATAGCCACCTTGAATAGAAATGGCCTCAATATGCAGTTAAAGATAAATAAAGATCAATTTTCCTGATGAAACAAGATGCAAAAATTCTTAATAAAATTTTAGCCTATTGAATCCAACACATCAGAAAGAACATCCACCCAGACCAAGTGGAATTTATCCCTGGTATGCAAGGATGGTTCAACATTTACAAATCAACCATTGTGATACATCACATTAACAAATTGAAGAACAAAAGCCATATGTTTATCTCAATAGATGCAGAGAAAGCATTTGATAAAAGTCAACACCTTTCATGATGAAAATTCTAAGCAAATTGGGTATAGAAGAAATATTCCTCAACACAATCAAGGCAATTTATGACAAACCCACAGCCAGCATCCTATTCAATGGGGAAAAGTTGGAAGCATTTCCACTGAGTTCCAGTAACAGACAGTGATACCCACTTTTACCATTGCTATTCAATACACTCCTGGGAGTTTTAACCAGAACCATAAGGCAGTCAAAAGAAACCAAAGGGATACAAATTGGAAAGTAGGGAGTCTAACTATCCCTATTTATAGGTGACATGAGTCTATGTATAAGGGATCCAAAAGACTCCTCTATGAGACTATTAGAACTCATGAAAGATTTGATAAATTAGAAGGTTACAAAGTCAATGCACAAATAATGCACAAATATCAACAGCCTTCCTATACAGACAATGCCATGGCTGAGAAAGAACTTCTAAGATAAATCCCATTCACAATAACTACCAAAAAAACCCCAAATAACTTGGAATAAATTACCAAAGATGTCAAAGACCTCTACGATGAAAGTTACAAAACAGTAAAGAAAGAAATACAAGAAGATAAAAAAATGGAAAAATCTTTCATGTTCATGGATTGGAAGAATCAATCTCATCAAAATGTCCATTCTTCCTGAAAGCAATTTACAGATTCAATGCAATACAAATCAAAATATCAAAGACATTCATCTCAGATCCAGAAAAAATATGCTGAAATTCATAGGGAAACACAGGAGACCTTGAATACCTAAAGCAATCCTATGCAACAAAAACCAAGCCAGAGATATCACAATAGCAGATTTCATGATATACTTACTACAAGGCACTTAAAACAGTCTGGTACTGGTAGTGAAACAGATGAATAGACCAAAGGAACAGAATAGAAATGCTGGAAATCAACCCAAGCATTTACAACTAACTTACATTTGACAAAGGAACTAAAATTAATCCCTGGAGCAGGACAGTCTCTTTAACAAATGATTCTGGGAATATTGAATTTTCACATGCAGAAGTATAAAAAAAAACTCATACCTTACACAAAACACTAAAAATGGATTAAAGACCTAACCTATCACTCAACACCATCAAATTATAGAGAACACTGGGGTAACCTTGCAAGACATTTGCACTGGAAAAGAGTTCTTGGAAGACTCCAGAGGCATTAAAAAATGTTAAGGATCACTAGCTGTTAGGGAGTTGCAAATAAAAACAATGAAATTTCACCTCACCCCAGTTGGAATGGTTTTCATACTGAAATCAACAATAAACAAAAACTGAAGAGGATGTGGGGGGAAAGGTACCCCATTCCACTGTTGGTGGGAAGGTAATCTAGTAAAGCCACTAAGGAAGACAGTATAGAGACAACTAAAAAACCTCAATGGAGAAGTCAGTGCTGTGGCATAGTGGGTAAAGCCAATGCCTGCAGTGCAAGCATTCCATATGGTCGCAGGTTTGAGTCCTGGCTACTCCACTTCTGATCCAGCTCTCTGTTTTGGTCTAGGAAGGCAGTAAAATATGGCCCAAGTCCTTGAGCCCATGTGGGAGACCTGGAAGAAGCTCCTGGTTCTTGGCTTTGGATCAGTGCAGCCCCAGCCATTGCAGCCACCTGGGGAGTGAACCATCGGATGGAAGACCTCTCTCTCTCTCTCTGTGCATCTCCTTCTCTCTGTGTGTAACTCTTTCAAATAAATAAATCTTTCTATAAAACCTGAATATAGACCTGCCATATGACCTAGCCATCCCACTCCAAGGAATTTACCCAAACGAAATGAAATCATAAACAAAAGTGGTATCTGCTCCTCCATGTTTCTTGCAGTTCAATTCACAATAGCTATGACATGGAATCAACCTAAATGCCCTCAACTGAAGATTGGATGAAGTAATTATGGAATATGTATACTATGGAATACTACACAGTGGTAAAGAAAATGAAGTCCACTTGCAAGTAAATGAATCAATCTGGAAAACATTATACTTAGTAAAATAAGCCAATCACAAAGGGACACATACCATGTTCTCCCCATTCTGAAGGCTAAAAGGAAACCTCTAGAAGGGAAACTGACACTATGAGAAGCAATGACTTGAACAGTCCTTATCTTGATTGTTAAGGAACAATGTATTATTTTAGTTATTTTTATATATTCTTTCCAATTAATGCCATAGGTTGCACACTTTTCTTAACATGGAATTCATCATAGATGTATAAATTCAATTTAAACTAGATCCCAGTAAAAAAATAAGAGTGAGAATAAGAGAGGGAGCAGCTATACAATTTGGTACAAATTCCCAAAGACTTACCTCTAAGGGTAAAGTTAAAAACTTGCAATGAGACTCCAAATCCCATTTAGCTTGGTGGTACTAATGCCATCTTATGTGTTAAAGTGATCATATTAAGTGTGTAAATGATCACATACATAGTCTTAAGTTTCAAAGGGATCACATAAATAAGACCAAGTGCCTAGTAATAACAATAGATAAAATTATAAAGGAGAAAATGTTCCAACATGGGAAGCAGTTCACACAGCAGACTCATAGAATGAAAAACACCTTAAACAATACTCTGACCTCAGAATCATCCCTTAAGGCATTTGAATCCAGCTGAAAATTTCATGAGACCATTTCAGGAATTGAAAACCAAGACACTGTGGCAAAAAATGTTCTACATGAAGGATCTCTGTAAGTGAGGTACTAAGTGGAAAGAAGTGGCCATCAAAGAAGGATGTACTTTTCTCTGAGGGAAAGAGAGGACTTCCACTTTACTTATGCCCTAAGTACTGACAGAGTTTGTGGACTCAAAAATCTTCCACAGCATTGGCAACTCATGGCAAGAGGCTTGGGTGGTCACTGACATCTTAAAGAATAGTGTCAATTGTTAAATCAACAACAGGAGTCACTGTGCACTTACTACCCATGTAGGACCTCTGTTCTTAGTGAGTTGTACTATGAGAATTAACTGTAAAACTTGTTTTCAAACAGTACTTTATACTTTGTGTGTGTGGGTGTAAACTATTGAAATAGTTAGTTAGTTATCTCTATATATATCTATATCTCTATGGTTTTCTGTGTATACAGTTAATTAAAAGTGAATCTTAATGAAGAATGGGATGGGAGAGGGAGTAGGATGTCAGTTGGAAGTGGGGATGGGAGGGCAGGTACAGGGAGAAGAATTTCTATATTCCTAAAGCTGTACCTTTGAAATGTGTATTCACTAAATAAAAGCTTTATTAAAAAATCAGAGTGGGGATAGTCCCTGATGTCTTACAGTATGTTATTCTTAAATGCAACTCATCCATGCTTCATGAACTGCACAAAGGATCTGTCCTCAGTGTGAGCCTAGTTCCTGATGCAATGATCCACCAAGGTAATCAGGGAGCTCTGACCATGTGGAGACACATTCAGTGATGGCCAGAGACCCAGCTGCACCCTCCACCCTCTTATGAGACACAGAGTTCCCACTATCTCAGTACACTGGACTCCCAAAATCATGGCATGCAGAGGATCCACTCAGCTCTGCTACTGTGTCTTGTCCACAGAAAGTTATAACTTGTTGCATCCTAAAATTATAAGTCTAATTTGAATTTATATCTGCTTAACATAAAAAATGGAAATACCATTCCTTTATAGCTCTGTCTACCATTTTTGGTTGTTGAAGTCATAAGATTAACTCTTTATAAGTTGTTTCTGAAAAATCATAAATAATTCAATAATTTAAATTAAGCTCAGAAATTTGATTAAAAATTGAAAGTTGCAAACAAGTATTAAAATAATTGCAATGTTTGGATTTACAATTCCTTTTTAAATTTATTTGTCCCTTAAGTAATGTGGAAAATGTATGGTAGTCACAATTCTTAGAATAACATTAACTTTTATAACCACCCATGTATTTACTTTTATTCTGCTTTTTGTTTCTTCATTGGACCTTACAGTATCATCTAGCACCTATAATTCTTTGTATACCTTGCAGGACTTCCTTTAATATTTCTTGAAGGGCAAGATTTAAAAAAGCAATCTCCTTCAGGTTTTGTTTATCTGGGAATGTTTTCATCTTTCATTATCTATTTGAGAGGTAGAGTTACAGATGGAGATTCAGAAAGAAAGGTCTTCCTTCTGCAGGTTCATGTCCCAGATGGTCACACCTAGGAAAACCCAAGGGCAGGAGACAAGAGGTTACTTCAGGTCTCTCAAGGCAGGTGCAGGACCCCAAGCACATGGTCCATCTTGTACTGCTTTCCCAGGCCATAGCAAAGAGCTGGGAAGGAAGAGGAGCAGCCAACAAAGAAACTGGTTCCCATATGGGATGCTGGCACTACAGGAAGAAGGTTTGCCTTGCTTATTTTGCCACAGTATCAGCAACCCATTCCTCCATTTTTGAAGAGCAGTTTTCTTGGAGGATTATAGTGTTTGTCTCGGCACTTGAAATATTTCAATTCTGTTGCCTTGGGCTTACAAGGTTTTAAGGAGACAACTGCTGATAATCTTATTGGGAATCCTTTGTATAAGAATAGTAAATTCTTGCCCGTTGGATCCATGATTCTCTTCTTCTTGGGTTTCAAATGTTTCATTATAATATGTCTTAGTATAAATTGTTGGGTTCACCTTATTTGATGTTTTGAGCTCCTTGGATATTTCTGCTCTTGCCTTTCATCAAATTAATAAGCTTTTATGCCATTGTCCACTAAAATATTCTTTCATTCTCTCTTTTATATCCAAAATGCATCAAGACACTTGTTCTATTTCCCCTTAAGTTGTTTACTTTTCTTGCTACTTACTTCATAGTTTCTATAGTTCAATCACAAAGCTAAGTATATTTTATAAAAATAAAAAATTGACCAAATGAATAAAAAGGTTGAATTATCATTATAACAACAAAAACTTAAGGTTTATACCCTGAAAACATTTTTTTTTGACAGGCAGAGTGGACAGTGAGAGAGAGAGACAGAGAGAAAGGTTCCTTTACTGTTGGTTCACCCCCCAATGGCCGCTGTGGCAGGCACACTGCGCTGATCCAAAGCCAGGAGGAGCCAGGTGCTTCTTCTGGTCTCCCATGCGGGTGCAGGGCCCAAGGACTTGGGCCATTCTCCACTGCCTTCCTGGGCCACAGCAGAGAGCTGGCCTGGAAGAGGAGCAACTAGGACAGAATCTGGCACCCCGACTGGGACTGAACCTGGTGTGCCAGTGCTGCAGGTGGAGGATTAGCCTATTCAGCCACGGAGCTAGCCTGAAAACATTTTCTTATATTTTTCTGATAAGTATGCCATCTTGCCAATGTGACATGACTGCTTCTATTTTATTCCTTCCTCCTCTGACTGCATTTTGATGTGAAGTATTGAAATCAGGATCATCTTTTGCACTTCAATGCCCTCCTCAATTGATGCTGAATAAAAAAAAATCAAGGGGTTAGTTTTCCAAATGCCACATTTCTTTCTGTCACTCCTAACCTCAAAATTCTTCAGATGCTTCTTACTCCTTACAAAATTGGCCCATACTACACAATTTTTATTTGCATGACAGATTAATATTAGAAACTCCTCTAAGTAAATTAAAAAGTATGTTCCATAACATCACAGATTCAGTGCTATATTTAACACTGAATCTCCAGCTTTTATAATAGTGTGTGGATTCTTATTCCCTGTAAGTTAATTATCCCTCAAAACTTCACAGGCATTGTTTAACAAAACTCAATGTTGCCTTGGCTATTCTCATCTAATTTCTGTACAACTCAGTGTCTTTAACACAAACTTTAGTGCCATCCCTTTGAAAATACTTTCTAATACTCTACAATAATTAAAATGTTATATTTCCAGGTTTCACTCAAATCACAACTGCGAAGATTTCTCAACTCAAAATATCCACTTCATTTGAACAGCTATAACATCTCTCACGTATATATTCTACAAAGATGAATATGGTAAGTCTCTGTATGATGTAACTGTTTGCAGTCTAGCTGGTATTTACCAAATATACTTTATTACTACTTGAGATATTTTAATGCCTATACTGCATATTTGGTTTCTTCAATTCCTTCATAGCAGAGGCAATATTTCAAATTTATTTGTTCAGGAAAAGCCACGATATGCAAGGTTTAGTCTCAGCCTACAGTGCTGACAACCCATATGGGAATCAGTCCAAGCCTCTGTTAGTGTACCCAGGAAAGCAGTGGAATACGGCCCAAGTTCTTGGAGCCCTGTATCCAAGTGGGAGACCTAGATGAAGTTCCTGAGTCCTTGCTTTGGCCTGGCCTAATTCTCGCCATTGCAGACATTTAGTGAAAAGGCAGTAGATGGAAGATATCTCCCTCTTTCTCTCTCTTCCCTTTCTCTGCCTTTCAAATAAATAAGTCCTTAAAATTATTTATTCTCCCACTATATTGGAGTTTATAACAATGTTCTGGTTATTTGAAGTAAATAAGTTCCTGGATCCTGGATTCAGCCCAAAGCCACCACCAGTATCCATTCCTGTCTCTCTTTCCCTCCCTATTTCCCTTCCTCCCTCTCTCAAACTCTGTCATTCTGCCTTTCAAATAAATAAATATTGAAAGGACATTCTCAATAACATATTTTTAAAAAATAAAAAGATGTTTCTATTCCTTTGAGAGGCAGAGCTTCAAATACAGGGAGCTCCAAGGGAAGTGGAGCAGCTGGAATGCAAACTGGCATCCACATAGATATAGACACTGCAAGCAGAGGCTTAACCTACTATGCCATAGCGCCAGCCCTTCTCATATCCTTATTGCAAAAAGCGGGAAAACCAAATCCACAAATTGTTCTAATAGCAGGTAAAAATGTAGGTTGAATCATTTGTAAATAAGGATAGCCATAATTCCATAGCAGTGTATTTTAATATCATTCTTAGGTTCTGAAGTACAAATTATGCCCTAAATTATATATCATAAAAATAATAAAAAATCACCTAAGAAAAAAGTATATTTTACAGCATTTCTCCTTGTATTATAGATCAAGTTGTATAAAAATACTATTATATAATTGAAAGCCTTCGAAGAATGAAAAATGGGAATGACAGAAGACAGTCTGTAAACTGCAATATTTTTCTCTTCTAGTGCAGCTACTCTACTAAAAATGTCTTTGATGACTTTTCCTCTTTGTAGCATAAAGTAACACTTGTTATTTAAACTATAGTGCAGAATCACAGACTTTCATTTAGCATTCAAGCATTGTAGAAACAAAAACAAATTAAACTCTACAATCTAAATTGCAGAGTATGAAAATAAAGGGCCTGCTTAAATTGAACTCACACATATTCATTTTTAAAAAAGAATTATTTATTTTATTTGAAAGAGTTACACAGAATGAGAAGAGGCAGAGAGAGGGAGACACACACACACACATACACACACAGAGAGAGAGAGAGAGAGAGAGAGAGAGAGAGAGAAAGAGAGAGAGAGAGAAATACACAGAGAGAGGTCTTCTATCAATGGTGCACTCCATAATTGGCCACAATGGCTGGAGCTGCGCCTATATGAAGCGAGGAGCCAGGAGCTTGTTCTGCACCCACGTGGGTGCAGGGGCCCAAGGATTTGGGCCATCCTATGCTGCTTTCCCAGAGCACAGCAGAGGGCTGGACAGGAAGTGGAGCAGCTGGGTCCCGAACTGGTGCCCATATGGGATGCTGGCGCTTCAGGCCATGGCATTAACCTGCTGCACCACAGTGACGGCCCCAAACATATTCATTTAAAATTATATAAAAGGATAGTAAAATCTGAATACAAAGCAATAAAAAAGTCAAAAAATCAATATACAAACACACTTTAAAATATATTTTAAAACAAATGTAAAAATGTAAAAAGCCATTGTGCTCACAAACATGTAATCATGTAAAAGTTGTGTAGTACTATCACAATACAAGCTCAACTACACACTAATGTGCAGCAACTTCTAGTTTCACTCTCAGATTGTTACAATCTTGGTACTGTCAATCTCATCCTTTCAACAGGAACATTTGAAAAGTTTAAAAACATATTCTTTTAGTTTTCAATTCACATAACCAAATTGCAGGTCAAATACCTATCATCAGATATGGAGGTAAGTACAGAGAAATACAACTGAAATCAGCTTACTTGAAATAGATGCTGCTGGGGGCCAGTACTTTATCTATGGATAGCAAATAAAGCAGCTAAATGAAGTGCCAACATCTCTTACAGGCACCAGTTCAAGTCCCAGCTGCTCCACTTTGGATCCAGCTCTCTGCTGTGACCTGGGAAAGCAACAGAAGATGGGCCAAGTGTTTGGGCCCCTGCACCCACATGGAAGACCAAGAAGATGCTTTTGGCTTCTGGCATCAGATTGGCCCAGCCTGGCCATTGCAGGCACCTGATGAGTAAACTAGCAGATAGGAGACTTCTCTCTTTTTCTGTAACTCTACCTTTCAAATAATAAATAAATAAATAAATATTTTTTAAAAAAAGAAAGAAACAGACATTGTTGTATGTATAAGCTTAGAAGAATAATCAGAGATAATTTCAGTGATGTGTAGAGGCTGAAAGTAGACTGGCTCAAAGATATTCCTATAGCTATTATTACGAACAAAATTTTTAAAGTATTACAGTAAAAAATGGGAGACAGAGGAGAAGCTGTGAGGCTACATTTTTATGGATTTGAGCTCCAGGAACCACACCAAGTTTAAGGGAAAATAAATTGGGAAAAAATGACTGATTAAGAAGCAGCATGTTATGCAGGTCTATGAAGAAAAAGGAGCACTGGGTTATTTAAAAGATATGTTAAAGAACTTAAAGGGAGAATTAAACTCCAATACAATAGTATTGGGGGACTTCAATATTCCACTTTCAGCTATGGACAGATGAACCAGACAGAAAATCAACAAGGAAATAGCAGATTTAATTGACACAATAGACCATGTGGATCTAACAGTTATCTACAGAACTTTTCAACCTACACTTGAGAATACACATTCTTCTCAGCAGTGCATGGAACTTTCTCTAGGATTGACCACATACTAGGTCATAAAGCAAGTCTCAGCAAATTCAAAAGAATCAAAATCATACCATGCAGCTTCTCAGATAACAATGGGATGAAGCTGGAAATTAGCAACTCAGAGCACATGCAAACACATGGAGACTGAACAATATGCTCCTGAATGAACACTGGGTCATAGAAGAAATCAAGAGAAATCAAAAACTCTCTGGAAGCAAATGAGGATAACAACACAACATATCAAAACTTATGTAATACAGCAAAAACCAGTGTCAAGAGGAAAGTTTATAGCAACAGGTGCCTCCATCAAGAAATTGGAAAGACACCAAACAAATGAGCTATCATTACGCTTCAAGGATCTAGAAAAACTGCAGCAAACCAGACCCAAAGCTAGTAGGAGAAGACAAATAATTGAAATTAGAGAAGAAATCAACAGAATTGAATCCATAAAAATATTACAAAAGATCAGCAAAATGAAGAGCTCGTGTTTTGAAAAAATAAAATACTCGATTGGCCAAGCAACAAAAAAAGGAGAGAGAAGACCCAAATCAATAAAATTAGAGATGAAAAAGGGAATGTAAGAACATACACCACAAGCTGGCACCGTGGCTCATCTGGCAATCCTCCACCTGTGGCACCGGCACCCCAGATTCTAGTCCCGGTGGGGTTTGGGTACTAGTCCTGGTGGCTCCTCTCCCAGCCGAGCTCTCTGCTGTGGCCCGGGCGGACAATGGAGGATGGCCCAAGTGCTTGGGGCCCTGCAACCACATGAGAGACCAGGAGGAAGTACCCAGCTCCTGGCTTTTGATCGATGCACTGCTGGCCGAGCGTCCACTAGGGGAGTGAACCAACGGAAGGAAGACCTTTCTCTCGGTCTCTCTCTCACTGTCTATAACTCTCTCTCTCTCTCTCTCACTGTCTATAACTCTCTCTCTGTCTCTCTATCACTGTCTAACTCTGCCTGGCAAAAAATGAAAATAAAATAAAGAACAGACACCACAGAAATAAAAAGTCATCAGAAATTACTACAAAGAACTGTGTACCAGCAAACTGGGAAATCTATCAGAAATGGAGAGATTCATTGACACATACAACCTACCTAAATTGAACTATGACATCATAGAAAACCTAAACAGACCCATAACTGAGTCAGAAATTGACTCAGTAATAAAGACCTTACCAACAAAGTAAAGCCCAGGTCCAGATGGATTCACTGCTGAATTCTATCAGACATTTAAAGAAGAACTAAATCCAATTCTTCTCAAACTATTCAGAACAATCAAAAAAAAAAAAAAAAACACCCACAAACAAGAGGGAATCCTCCCAAAATCTTTTTTTTAACCTTTATTTAATGAATATAAATTTTCAAAGTACAGCTTATGGATTACAATGGCTCCCCCACCCACCCAATAACTTCCTTCCAACCCGCAACCCTCACCTTTCCCTCTCCCTCCCCCCTTCCATTCACATCAAGATTCATTTTCAATTCTCTTTATATACAGAAGATCAGTTTAGCATACATTAAGTAAAGATTTCAACAGTTTGCACCCACACAGAACATAAAGTGTAAAATACTGTTTCAGTACTAGTTATAGCATTACTTCACATTGGACAACACATTAAGGACAGAGATCCTACATGAGGAGTAAGTGCACAGTGACTCCTGTTGTTGACGAACAAATTGACACTCTTGTTTATGGCATCAGTAATCACCCTAGGCTCTTGTCATGAGCTGCCAAGGAAGCCCCCTGAGTTCACTGACTCTGATCATATTTAGACAAGGCCATGGTCAAAGTGGAAGTTCTCTCCTCCCTTCAGAGAAAGGTACCTCCTTCTTTGATGACCCATTCTTTCCACTGGGATCTCACTCACGGAGATCTTTCATTTAGGTGTGTGTGTGTGTGTTTTTTTTTTTTTTTTGCCAGAGTGTTTTGGCTTTCCATGCCTGTAATACTCTCATGGGCTTTTCAGCCAGATCCGCATGCCTTAAGGGTTGATTCTGAGGCCAGAGTGCTGTTTAGGACATCTGCCATTCTAATCGTCTGCTGTGTATCTCGCTTCCCATGTTGGATCGTTCTCTCCCTTATTGATTCTATCAGCTAGTATTTGCAGACACTAGCCTTGTTTATGTGCTCCCTTTGGCTCTTAGTCCTATCATTAGGATCAATTGTGAACAGAAATTGATCACTGGGACTAGTGAGATGGCATTGGTACATGCCACCTTGATGGGACTGAATTGGAATCCCCTGGTATGTTATAACACTACCTTTCGAGGTAAGTCAGCTTGAGCATGTCCCGAATTGCACATCTCTTCCCTCTCTTATTCCCACTCTTTATATTTAACAGTGATCACTTTTCAGTTAAGTTTCAACACTTGAGAATAACTGTGTATTGATTACAGTATTCAAGCAAAAGTATTAAGTAGAACAAACAAGCAAAAAAATACTAAGAGGGATAATGTATTAAGTTGTTCATCAACAGTCAGGGCAAGGGCTGATCAAGTCACCGTTTCTCATAGTGTTCATTTCACTTTAACAGGTTTCCTTTTTGGTGCTTAGTTAGTTGTCACCGATCAGGGAGAACATATGGTGTTTGTCCCTTTGGGACTGGCTTATTTCACTCAGCATAATGCTTTTCAAATTCCTAACAGGGATCACTTTTCAGTTAAAATTTAAACACCTAAGAATAATTGTGTGTTAATTACAGAGTTCAACCAATAGTACTAGAACAAAAAAAAAATACTAAAATGGATAAAGTATTACATTCTACATCAACAGTCAGGACAAGAGCTGATCAAGTCACTGTTTCTTATAGTGTCCATTTCAAATCAACAGGTTTCCCCTTTGGTGCTCAGTTAGTTGTCACCGATCAGGGAGAACATATGATATTTGTCCCTTTGGGACTGGCTTATTTCACTCAGCATAATGTTTTCCAGATTCGTCCATTTTGTTGCCAATGACTGGGTTTCATTGTTTTTGACTGCTGTATAGTATGCTATAAAGTACATGTCCCATAATTTCTTTATCCAGTCTACTGTTGATGGGCATTTGGGTTGGTTCCAGGTCTTAGCTATTGTGAATTGAGCTGCAATAAACATTAATGTGCAGACAGCTTTTTTGTTTGCCAATTTCATTTCCTTTGGGTAAATTCCAAGGAGTGAGATGGCTGGGTTGAATGGTAGGGTTATATTCATGTTTCTGAGGAATCTCAGACTGACTTCCATAGTGGCTTAACCAGTTTGCATTCCCACCAACAGTGGGTTAGTGTCCCCTTTTTCCCCACATCCTCTCCAGCATCTATTGTTGGTAGATTTCTGAATGTGAGCCATTCTAACTGGGGTGAGGTGAAACCTCATTGTGGTTTTGATTTGCATTTCCCTGATTGCTAGTGATCTTGACCATTTTTTCATGTTCTGTTGGCCATTTGGATTTCCTCTTTTGAAAAATGTCTATTGGGGTCCATGGCCCATCTCTTAAGTGGGTTTTTTGTTTTGATGGTGTGGAGTTTCTTGATCTCTTTGTAGGTTCTGGTTATCAACCCTTTATCTGTTGCATAGTTTGCAAATATTTTTTCCCATTCTGTCAGTTGCCTCTTCACTTTCCTGACTGTTTCTTTTGAAGTACAGAACAATTTGATGCAATCCCAAACGTTAATTTTGGTTTTGACTGTCTGTGCTTCTGGGGTATTTTCCAAGAAGTCTTTGCCGGTAATATATCTTGCAGGGTTTTTCCAATGCTCTCTGGTAATTTGATGGTGTCGGGTTGTAGATTTAAGTCTTTAATCCATGTTGAGTGAATTTTTGTGTAAGGTGAAAGGTTGGGGTCTTGCTTCATGATTCTGCATGTGGAAATCCAGTTTTCCCAGTATCATTTATTGAATAGACTGTCGTTACACCAGGGGTTGGTTTTGGATCCTTGATCAAACATGAGTTGGCCGTAGATGTTTGGATTGATTTCTGGTGTTTCTATTCTGTTCCATTGGTCTAACCATCTGTTTCTGTTCCATTACCATGCTGTTTTGGTAACAACTGCCCTGTAGTATGTCCTGAAATCTGGTATTGTGATGCCTCCCGCTTTGTTTTTGTTGTACAAGATTGCTTTAGCTATTTGAGGTCTCCTGTGTCTCCATTTGAATTTCAGCATCATTTTTTCCAGATGTGAGAAGAATGTGTTTGGTATTTTGATTGGTATTGCATTGAATCTATAAATTGCTTTTGGCAGAATGGACATTTTGATGATATTGATTCTTCCAATCCATGAGCATGGAAGATTTTTCCATTTTTGGTATCCTCTTCTATTTCTTTCTTTAAGGTTTTGTAATTATCATTGTAGAGATCTTTGACTTCCTTGGTTAAGTTTATTCAAGGTATTTGATTGTTTTTGTAGCTATTGTGAATGGGATTGATCTTAGAAGTTCTTCCTCTGCCATGGCATTGTCTGTGTATACAAAGGCTGTTGATTTTTGTGCATTAATATTACATCCTGCTACTTTGCCAAACTCTTCCATGAGTTCCAATAGTCTCTTAGAGTTCTTTGGATTCCCTAAGTAGAGAATCATCTCATCTGCAAAGAGGGATATTTTGAGTTCTCCTTCCCAATTTGTATCCCTTTAATTTCTTTTTCTTGCGTAATAGCCCTGGCTAGAACTTCCAGAACTATGTTGAACAGCAGTGGTGAGATGGGCATCCCTGTCTGGTACCAGATCTCAGTGGAAATGCTTCCAACTTTTCCCCATTCGATATGATGTTGGCCGTGGGGTTTTCATAAATTGCTTTGATTGTATTGACGATTGTTCCTTCCATACCCAGTTTGCTTAGAGTTTTCATCATGAAAGGGTGTTGTATTTTATCAAATGCTTTCTCTGTGTCTATTGAGATAATCATATGGTTTTTCTTCTGCAGTTTGTTAATGTGGTGTATCACATTGATTGATTTGCGAATGCTGAACCATCCCTACATACCAGGGATAAATCCCTCTTGGTCTGGGTGGATGATCTTTCTGATGTGTTGTTGCATTCTATTGGCCAGAATTTTATTGAGGATTTTTGCATCTATGTTCATCAGGGATATTGGTCTGAAATTCTCTTCCAATGCTGCATCTTTTTCCGGCTTAGGAATTAAGGTGATTCTGGCTTCATAGAAAGAATTTGGGAGGATCCCCCCCCCCTTTTTTTTGATTGTTCTGAATAGTTTGAGAAGAATTGGAGTTAGTTCTTCTTTAAATGTCTGGTAGAATTCCCCAGTGAATCCATCTGGTCCTGGGCTTTTCTTTGTTGGGAGGGCCTTTATTACTGTTTCAATTTCTGTCTCGGCTATGGGTCTGTTTAGGTTTTCTATGTCTTCCTGCTTCAATTTAGGTAGGTTGCATGTGTCCAGGAATCTATCCATTTCTGATAGATTTCCCTGTTTGCTGGCATACAGGGCCTTGTCCTTGTAGTAATTTCTGATGATTCTTTTTACTTCTGTGGTGTCTGTTGTTACATTTCCTTTTTCATCTCTGATTTTATTGATTTGGGTCTTTTCTCTTCTTTTTTTAGTTGGGCCAGTGGGGTGTCAATTTTGTTTATTTTTTCAAAAAACCAGCTCCTCGTTTGGCTTTTTTTGTGATTTTTTTTGGGATTCAAACCTGTTGATTTCTTCTCTGAAATTAATTATTTCTCTTCTCCTACTAGTTTTGGGTCTGGTTTGCTACAGATTTTCTAGATCCTTGAGATGTAGTGAAAGCTCATCTGTTTGGTGCCTTTACAATTCCCAAATTCCCAAATGCTTTCTGTGAAGCCAGCATCACCTTAATTCCTAAACCTGAAAAGGATGCAGCGGAGAGACAATTACAGGCTAATTTCCCTGATGAACATAGAAGCAAAAATCCTCAATAAAATTCTGGCAATAGAATGCAACAACACATCAGAAAGATCATCCACCCAGACCAAGTGGGATTTATCCCTGATAAGCAGGGATGGTTCAATGTTTGAAAAGCAATCCATGTGATACACCACATTAACAAACTGCAGAAGAAAAACCATATGATTATCTCAAGAGACACAGAGAAAGTATTTGATAAAATACAACACCCTTTCATGATGAAAACTCTAAGCAAATTGGGTACAGAAGGAACATTCCTCAATACAATCAAAGCAATTTATGGAAAACCAATGGCTAGCATCCTATTGAATGGGGGAAAAGTTGGAACAATTTCCACTGAGATCTGGTACCAGACAGGGATACCCATTCTCACCATTGCTATTCAATATAGTTCTGGAAGTTCTAGCCAGAGCTATTACGCAAGAAAAAGAAATTAAAGTGATACAAATTGGGAAGGAAGAACTCAAACTATCCCTCTTTGCAGATATGATTCTCTACTTAGGGAATCCAAAGAACTCTAAGAGACTACTAGAACTCATGGAAGAGTTTGGCAAAGTAGCAGGATGTAATATTAATGCACAAAAATCAACAGCCTTTGTATACACAGGCAATGACATGGCTGGGAAAGAACTGCCAAGATCAATCCCATTCACAATAGCTACAAAAACAATCAAATACCTTGAATAAACTTAACCAAGGACGTCAAAGATCTCTATGATGGGAACCAAAAGAAAGAAATAGAAGAGGATACCAAAAATGGAAAAATCTTCCATGCTCATGGATTGGAAGAATCAATATCATCAAAATGTCCATTCTCCCAAAAGCAATTTAAAGATTCACTGTTATACCTATCAAAATACGAAAGATATTCTCATCTGGAAAAAATGAATTAGGCAACTGATACAGGATTAATAACCAGAATCTACAAAGAGATCAAGAAGCTCTACCACAACAAATTATACAACCCAGTCTAGAAATGGGCAAAGTAATTAGACATTTTTCAAAAGAGGAGACCCAAATGTCCAACACTCACATGAAAAAATCCTCAGGATCTCTAGCCATCAGGAAAATGTGAATGAAAACCACAATGAGTTTTTTTTTTTTTTTTTTCGCAGGCAGAGTAGACAGTGAAAGACAGAAAGGTCTTCATTTACTCTTGGTTCACCCTCCAATGGCTACTGCGGACGGTGCGCTGCAGCAGGCGCAGTGCGCTGATCCAAAGGCAGGAGCCAGGTGTTTATCCTAGTCTCCCATGAGGTGCAGGGCCCAAGGACTTGGGCCATCCTCCACTGCACTCCCGGGCCACAGCAGAGAGCTGGCCTGAAAGAGGGGCAACTGGGACAGAATCCAGTGCCCCGACCAGGAATAGAACCCAGTGTGCCGGCGCCTGTAGGCAGGGGATTAGCCTAGTGAGCTGCAGCGCTGGCCACAGAATGAAATTTTACCTCTCCCCAGTTAGAATGGCATTCACACAGAAATCAACAATGATGATGTGGGAAGAAAAGAAGCTAATTTACTCTTTGTGGGAATGTAAAGTGATATAGCCCTTTGTGGAAGACAGTATGGAAATACCTTAGAAATCTGAATATAGACCTACCATATGAACCAGCCATCCAACTCCAGGGAATTTACCAAAGGGAAATGAAATCAGCATAGGGAAGAGCTCTCTCTACCATCATGTTTGTTTATTAATTAATTAATTAATTAATTAATTTAACAGGCAGAGTGGACAGTGAGAGAGAGACAGAGAGAAAGGTCTTCCTTTGCCGTTGGTTCACCCTCCAATGGCTGCCGCGGCCGACGTGCTGTGGCCGGCGCACCAAGCTGATCCAATGGCAGGAGCTAGGTACTTATCCTGGTCTCCCATGGGGTGCTGGGCCCAAGTACTTGGGGCATCCTCCACTGCACTCCTGGGCCATAGCAGAGAGCTGGCCTGGAAGAGGGGCAACCGGGACAGAATCCATTGCCCCGACCAGGCCTAGAACCCGGTGTGCTGGCGCCGCAAGGTGGAGGATTAGCCTAGTGTGCCGAGGTGCCGGCCTCTACCATCATTTTTATTGCAGCTCAATTCACAATAGCTAAGACATGGATCAAAATCCTGTCAGACAACTGTTAAAGATATTATGGGAAGGGTTGGTGCTGTGGCGCAGGAAGTTAATGCCCTGGCCTGAAGTGTTAGCAGTTTGAGACCTGGCTGCTCCACTAAGGATCCAGCTCTCTGCTGTGGCCTGGGAAAGCAGTAGAAAATGGCCCAAGTCCTCGGGCCCCTGCACCCGCATAGGAGACCTGAAATAAGCTCCTGGCTCCTGGCTTCAGAGTGGGACAGCTTCAGCTGTTGAGGACAACTGGGGAGTGAACCAGTGGATGGAAGACTTCTCTCTCTCTGCCTTTCCTCTCTCTGTGTAACTCTTTCAAATAAATAAATAAATAAATCTTAAAAAATTATGGGATATTTAACCTGTGGAATTCTATACAACAGTAAAAAGGATGAAATCTGGTTGGTTGAAACAAAATGGATGAATCTCTAAAACATCATATTTAGTGAAATAAGCCAGTTGCAAAGGGACAAATGTCTTATGTTTTCACTGATCTGTGATAACCTATAGAGCACATAAAAGGAAATCTGTAGAAATGAAATTACACTTCGAGAAGCAATGACCTAAACAGCCTTTTCCTTGATTGTTGAGGAACAAGTTTTTTTCTCTCTTCTTCACACTGTTTGTTGACCTTTGTTTAACATAGAATTAATCATACATATATAAATTCAAAAATAGATCTCAGTAAAAAATAAGAGTAGGAGTGAGAGGAGAAAGTTTGTAATTGTATAGCTGAATAGTTCTGCATACATTCCTATGGGCTTATTTCTAAGGTTATAATTTAAAAACTTGCCAGGGGACCCCCAATCCCTTAAGCTGGGTTGTATAAATGTTATCTTAACAGTTAAAGTATCCATATTAAGTGTTAAAGTGATTAGGTAGATGGGATCAAGTGTTAAAGGGATCACACAAATAAGATCAAATGTCTGTAATAATAGAATTAAAAAGGAGAGAATGTTCCAACCAGTCCACACAGCAGCCTCATAGAATGACAATCACTTAAAGTTGCATGTTGACCTCAGAATCTGCCCTCCAGGCATTCTGATCTGGCTGAAAGCCCTGAGATGGCAAGCCAAAACTCTGTGGCAGAAAAAAAAATGTCCTACATAAAGTATCTCTGTGAGACCCCAGTGGAAAGAAAGCGCCATCATAGAAGGATGTACTTTTCTCTGAAGGGAGGAAAGAACTTCCACTTTGCTTATGGCGTTGTCTAAATACTGATGGAGATTATGTACTCAAAAAACTTCCATAACCTTGGCAGAGGCTCAAGTGATCACTGGCATCTTCCATAAGAGTTTTAATTGATAAATTACCAACAGGAGTCACTGTGAGCTTACTCCCCATGCAGAATCTTTTGTCCTTAAGGAGTTGTACTGTGTGAATTAACTATAAAACTTGTTCTCAGTTTATTATATTTTGTGTTTCTATGTGTGTATATGTACAAATTACTGAAATCTTTACTTGGTATAGGGTTGGTCTTCTGTGTATAAAGTTAATTGAAAACTAATCTTAATGAAGAATGGAACTGGGAATGTGAGAGGAGGAGGAAGTGGAGAGGGAATGTTGGTACAGTGGGAATTATCCTAAAGTTGTACTTATGAAAGTTGTTCTCATTAAATAAAAGGTTTCTTTGGGAAAAAAATACACTGAGAGAACACATGGTAGGACTGCACTGTGGCATAATGAGTAAATCCACCACCCAATTAGGTGCCAGGTCCACTCCTACTTCCTACTTTTTTCAATCCAGCTCCCTACTAATGCACCTGGGAAACAGACAATGAAGTCTTTGGACACCTGCACCTATGTGGTAGACCTGGAAGAACTTCTTGGATCCTGTCTATGGTCTGGTCCACCTCTGGTGCTGTAGCCATTTGGGGAGTGAACCAGCTGATGAAAGATCACTTTGTCGCTCACTCTAACTCTGCCTTTTGAACAAATCAATCTTCAAAAAATGTTATAACATATAGCAACTGTGTAACTGGAAGTCAGCAAAACAACAGTTCAATAGAGTAAAGATAAAATCAAGACCCTACAAAGTCAAGAGCTCTAGAGGTAAGGAGGTCCATAATTCTTTTTTGGAGCGGTAGTGTCAGCTTCATGAACAATCTTTACTAAATGAATTGTGAAAATGACTAATTCAAGTATTTTCGCTTTGAATGCATGTTTGGTTTGATGCAGGGTCTACTGAAAAATCACTGATGATGAACATGATTCAGATACTCAAGAAATTATTTAGAAGAGGGCAAATTTCCTGATAAATAACACTAAAATGTGTACCCAGAGATTGTCTCGCTCCACCTTCCCTCTGCCTCTGGCTGATGGCAAATCAATCTCTGTAGGAAGCTAATGATATATGCAAGCAGTGCTAGATTGCTTGATTTCATAAAATAAAGATGCTGACACCCAAGTCATGTAAATCAGGGGGTTCCTCTTGCATGGGCATTCTATGTAAGCTTACTTATGCAAAACTGGGCAACAATTCAAGAAGCCTTATTGGATTTGTTGTCTCATTGTTCTTTTTAGAGTCTCTAGATTCTAAGAAAACTAGAATTCACAAAAAGAGAAAGGAAACAGAAATATTCATTCCAGTAGGATAGAAATTCTAGATTTACTCATTTAAAAGAGTGGAGGAAAAGTGAAAGACAGACATTTCATTCACTGGATCACTCTCAAAATGGAATAGACACAATAGCCACGTCTGGACTTGATGTCTTTTGGCTTTTTTTTTTTTTTTTTAAACACATATTTAAAAGGCAGAGAGGGAGAAGTTAAGAGCATTCTTGCATTCACAGGCTCAATATCCAAATGGCTTCAAAAGCCAGGTCCTGGAATCTAGAATTCTTTCTAGGTTTCAGAAGTGAATAGCAGGGTCCCAGAAACTTGAATCATTTCTGCTGCCTTTCCAGGAGCATTAGCAGGATGCTGGATCGGAAGCAGTGAAGTCAGGATTTCAGCCAATAATCTGATAGCAGCAGCTTAACTTGCTGTTAAGAAAACAGTAGCTTAATTTGCTGTGATAGAAAGTTGGGCCCAGGATGGAAATCTTTATATGCCTAACAAATGAGATCAGTGGGAATCTGCAATCTTTCAAGTGGGGGAAAAAAACCCAGAATACAAAGATAACAATGAGAAACCTGGTTTACTTGTCTCAAAAATTAAAGATGAAAATTGACATTGGGATTTTATCTTCTCATTTGACTCCAGTGAGAAGAAAAGAAACTTTTCTGAAAGCACATGCATGGGTTAGTGTAATTAAACAGAAGGCATTAAGTTTGATCTCAGGCTAGTCTTTCATACACTAATTGGAACAACCAAAATTGTCTAATATGAGCTCAGAAAGAGTATATATTTTGATTAGTTTAGTATATTTTTGTGGATAGAAAGCAACTGCCATTTTAAAACCCTAATTAAAGAAAGAAGGTTGGAACAAATGAATTTTTTGTGCAAAAGTTCTGTGTGATCCACAAAAAAGGAAGCAGTTCATTAAAACAAAAAAAAAAATAGTGCCATACAGTGTCTGACCTTGCTTTTAATAGTGCCAATAAAGGAGGCTATAAGTATTGATATTTGGTGATTGATCTTGCAAATATTTTGTCTTAATCTTGGAAATAAGCCAACCACAGTTTGCCTTCAGGTGGAGATTCCAGTATAGATTTACTGATAGTCTATAGTTACCACCATAATTTGCATTTGTTCCATGCACTGAGTATAGCATTATTTATGATATTGAAGCTGAAGAATACACTAAGGTGGATTTATATATATTAAAACACATGACACTAGGCTAATCCTCCACCTTGTGGCGCCGGCACACCGGGATCTAGTCCTGGTCAGGGCACTGGATTCCATCCCGGTTGCCCCTCTTCCAGGCCAGCTCTCTGCTGTGGCCCAGGAGTGCAGTGGAGGATGGCCCAGGTGCTTGGGCCCTGCACCCCATGGGAGACCAGGAGAAGCACCTGGCTCCTGCCATTGGATCAGCGCAGTGCGCTGGCTGCAGCACGCCAGCCGCGGCAGCCATTGGAGGTTGAACCAACGGCAAAGGAAGACCTTTCTCTCTGTCTCTCTCTCTCACTGTCCACTCTGTCAAAAAACAAACAAACAAACAAAAAACCACAAAAAGCAAAAAACAAATAATTAAAGTTTATAAATCCAACAAAGATCCAAAGACTCATCCATATGGTCAAATTCTTAGACATATCTGGCAGACAAATTCCATATGACTGTTGTTATATTTCCCCAAGTAAACAGAAACCCAGCAAGTGGCTTATTTGCATTGAGGAAGAGTTGTATATTTTATATTGGAAAATTACGAAGTCTTTTCTATACCATCACCATAATGTGTTTTCAAATGGAGAAATAAAGGCCATATTAGAACTGCAAAAAGTGTTATCTCAATACTTTGAACTCTTATGATCTCTGGTTGTTATTTTTTTTTGAAATTCAGATAACCTTATTTAAATTGAAAATTATTAAAACTGCATTTAAAGAATGTTGTTATAAAAATCACGAGTATTTCTAAGTAAGGCAGAAGTATTCCTAGGTTAACAAGACTAGACTTAACTTTGGACTTTATTCTTTTAAACAAATTGTAGAGAATTGAGGGAAATAAGTTATTTACAGAAAACACTATCTACATATATATTCAAAAAGGTACAAATTTGGTGAAAGACTTCAGTACACACTTCTACATAATCAGTAGGAGAAGGAGTAGAGGGTGGGACAGGAGTCAGGGTGGGAGGATGGGTATGGGGGAAAGAATCACTGTATTTCTAAAGTTGTACCTATGAAAAGCGTATTCATTGAATAAAAGCTTTTAAAAAAAAGAAAAAGATTAGGCATTTGAAATGAGTCCAGATTCACTAATTTGGTACTTATGGTGCCTTGACAAGACTTAAATATTAAAATAACAAGAACTGGGTTTATAAAAATGTCATAATATGACAGACTGAATATGACAGCAAATGTTTTACAATGTAATAATGTAATTGCTTTTCTAAATCCTTAGTAAAGTCATTTTTATGCACAAAAATTCACCATGTCTGGAATGTTGAATTCAATGTAATGCATACTATACAAATAATAAAATTTTAATGTGTACTCTTTAAGAATATAAGAAACAACAAGAAAGTAAAGAGACAAAATTCTTTTTAAATCAAATTCTATTTGTGAATTCAGCAAAATAATTTCTATAAAACAAAACAGCAAAATATTTAAGTAATATATAGACATATTATAACTGTTGGCAGATACTTGGTTTTTTGATAGGTTCCAAAATATGTATACATTCAAAAGTTACCAATTCTCTTCTTAACAAAGCATTAACTCGTAAGTTTCTTGGAATCCTTAAGCAAGTGTCTATTTTAAAAATGGCACTTTTGATTTATGCTAGTTGGACAGAAGAACATATTTTATTAAACATACCATCAAACAATAAGAGTTTTGAAACAATGGAAAAACAACTATAAGTCTTGCTTTCAGAGATAATATTGGTACAATGGCATTTCAAAGCATTATGATTACTGTTTCTGTTCACTTTGTGGGAAATACGGAAGTAAAGTTTCTGAAGCTATATCTAATAAATTATAACAAAAAGAGAGCCAAAAAACCAGAACAAGTACACACCAAAATACAGTCTTTCATTATGTCTCATACCTTCTGGCATAGTGAAGTTTTAAACGTTTGTTCTCATACTTCAAAATTCCTACCAATATTCTTTACCCCATGAAGCTACTGAATCATCAAATATTAAATGTGATGAACATATGTGCAATAAAAACTGCTTGTCACATTCCTCTCCATTTCATATTTATCTTAAGATGTATGAAAAATGAGTCTGATAAAACTGCCATTTTTGGACAACTTCTATCAGTTGGATAATTCTCTTCCCACTGGTGAGAAGTCATGCTAAATGTTACAACATGACTACAGAACTAAAGTGATCCACTTAAAATCAAAATAAAAATATAAAGAAAAATATCTAGGAATAATACATCAGAAGAATTCCACATCAACATATAATTCAAGTTACCTACAAGATGTACATATCCTAAAACAAGAATTAAAAAGAACTGTTGATTGGATTGATGTGGAAAGGCTATTTTATGTTCCTTATTTTTCTCTCTTGTTTTTCGTAAACAGGTTGATGTGTATGAGGCAAGCAACACTAGTTGCAGAATGCAATGGGCACTAAGAGAATTTATTTTTGTGTTTGTATATAGCTTTTTCACAGAAAGGTTTTTGCATAAGAATTAACAAACATTAATATACTATATACACCTTTGCCATTTAAATAGTATTATAGCCGTTTATTATAAAACACTATACACTTATCCTGTGTGCAGTTTATAATGATAGCAAATTTCTGCGTATGTGACCGTGAAAAGACTCTCAATTCCATGTTGACTTGGAATAGCTTCTCTACTTTTAATATATTACTCAGGCATGGAAATTTTGGCCTGTAAGGCCCGAGTATTGCATCTTAACAACCAGCTAATGGTATGTATTTCATTGATTCTTTATTTGAGATAAGGATACTTCTTCATTGGCTTCGTAATTTTCTTCTGTTTGTTGGCCAGTTTTCTGAGTGCTGTTCAAGCAATCAGCAGCTGGTCCTATATATGGCTGTCCATGCACATGAGTACTCTAAAAGGATGAAAAAGATTTGCATGTCAAACTTTTCATACATTACAATTAAACTTTATAATGATGGGACAAAATCTGTCTAAAATAGGGGCGGAAAATCTGACTTGTAAGCTGTATGAGGCCTGTAAAATAATCTGGGCTGGCTCTGCCAACAAATAGTAGACTCAAAACTCAAATAACTCATAGCAGACTAATTTTTTTAAGATTTAAAATTAATTAATTTTTTGACAGGCAGAGTGGACAGTGAGAGAGAAAGAGACAGAGAGAAAGGTCTTCCTTTTCCGTTGGTTCACCCCTCAATGGCTGCTAAAGCCGGCGCACTGTGCTGATCTGAAGCCAGGAGCCAGGTACTTCCCCTGGACTCCTCTGTGGGTGTAGGGTCCAAGGATTTGAGCCATATTCCACTGCCTTCCCAGGCCACAGCAGAGAGCTGGACTGGATTTAATTTTATTTATCTGTAAGGCAGAGTTAGAGAAGGCAAGGAGGGATCTTCCATCTATTGGTTCACTCCCTTAATGGCTTCAATGGCCACAGCTGATACAATCTGAAGCCAGAAGCCAGGAACTTCATCTGGGTATCCCATGTAGGTACAAGGGCCCAAGGACTTGGGCCATCTTCTGCTGCTTTCCCAGGAATAGGCAGGGAGTTGGATTGGAAGTGTAGCAGCTCGGACCCTAACTGGCATCCATGAAGGATATGCTGGCACTGCAGGCAGTAGGTTAACCTCTTATGCTACCTGCTGGCCTTGTGGGCTAGTTTTTAAGCTGACAAATTCATATGGCCCATGGGTGATATTACAAACATCCAAATGTCCCTTGGCAGAAAAAAAGCTTTCCACTCCTGCTCTAGAACTATTTTATTCCTAGAACTTTAAAAAACTCCCTAGCAGTTATAAAACTGATTTCTATATTAGAAAGAAAATAAGAAACAAGCAGATAAAGTGTTTTGAGAAAATGTGCACACACAAATCTGTGAGTTTCTGATGGTATCTGGTTTTACTTTCACAGCGAAAGTGTTTAAAGAGTTACATTGCTGGGGCTGATACCAGGTTAAGCAATTGGTCTGCCGTGCTGGCAACCTATATAGGTGCCAGTTCAAGTCCTGGCTGCTGTGCTTCCAATCCAGTCCCTGCTATTGCCTGGAATGGTGGTGGAGGATAGCCCAAGTCCTCGGGCTCCTGCTCTCAATTGGGAAACAGAAAGAATCCCCTTGCTTTGGCCTAGCCCTGCTCAAGCCACTGTAGCCATTTGAAGAGTGAATCAGTGGATGAAGACATTTCTCTGTCTCCCTCGATCTTTGATTTTCAAATAAACGAATATATCTTTAAAAAAAATAAGAACTTATGTTCTTTCCAAGTACTTTTGGGTAATTATAAGACATACTAAATTTATTTTATTTTATTTTTTTTTTGACAGGCAGAGTGGACAGTGAGAGAGAGAGACAGAGAGAGAAAGGTCTTCCTTTGCCGTTGGTTCACCCTCCAATGGCCGCCGCTGCAGCTGGCGCACCGCGCTGATCCGATGGCAGGAGCCAGGAGCCAGGTGCTTTTCCTGGTCTCCCATGGGGTGCAGGGCCCAAGCACCTGGGCCATCCTCCACTGCACTCCCTGGCCATAGCAGAGAGTTGGCCTGGAAGAGGGGCAACCGGGTCAGAATCCGGCGCCCCGACCGGGACTAGAACCCGGTGTGCCGGCGCCGCAAGGTGGAGGATTAGCCTATTGAGCCACGGCGCCGGCCTATAAGACATACTAAATTTAAGAACAACAGCCTGAAGAGAATGGAACTGGTTACTGAATTGTGGCTTAACTTTTAAGGTAATTTTTCTAGAATCTTTCCCTCCAAATACTTATTTTCAAAAGAAAAGTTCTCATGAAGTTTCTTCTCTATGTTATTTTTGTCATTCTGTATCCCCTTTGCCACAATAAACCACCTACTGATTTCTAAAAGCATTTTTATTAAGAAGTCTTTTTTTTTTTAAGATTTATTTATTTATTTAGAAGGCAGACTGATCTGAGATGGAGAGATATAGACAGAAATGTTCCATCTCACCAGATGGCCACAACTATTTGGCCATGCCAAACTCAGGAGCCTATAACTACATCTGTGTCTCCCACATGGGAGGCAATAACAGGCAAAAAACTAGGGAATTTGACTGGAAGTACAGCAGCAGGGACTCAATAGGCACTCCAATATGGTAGGCTGCATTGTAGGGAGTGGCTAAACTTGTTGTATCAACCACAATGCTGGTCTCCAAAATAGTTTTAAAAGTGGGCAGTTAGCCTAGTGGTTAAGAAAACCCAATCCCACTTCAAAGTGCCTGGGTTCTAATCTCAACTCTGGTTCTTAATTACAGCTTGTAGCCAATGTTAATTTTAGGAGGCAGAAGGTAATGGCACAGGTGTTTTGGTTCCTTACATCAAAGGAGACCTAAATCACGTTTCTGGCTTTGTGGTTATGTGCAAAGTTAAAGAGGGTAGGAACTCTATTTGTCTTTCTGTATCTGTTTCTCTTCTCCTTCCTTTCTCTGTTACTGTCACTGAATTTTAGACTAAGTAATCAAGTTACTTTTGCTTCACATTTCTCCAAAATATGACTCATTTTACATTGATAAGAAATACCACTCAATTTTATTAAGTAACACCCGGTAGGTGCCTAGTTAATAGGGAAAATACCACAGGGGTAAGATGAAAAATCTTTCAGTATGATACAGTCCAAACATTCTTCTTTTGAGCTTGGCACAAAGCTGTTCTAGATAGTTTATTATTATTCAGTCTGGGCTGTCAGGCAACTTTAAGAAAAAAACAAAATGTACTTTAAATAAAGCATAAAAATTGGTTTGAGATAAAATTTTAAATAATTCCTTCTTACCTGCTGATATTGAGATCCAGATACACGGAGATACAAAGAGGTATCTTCTGGTGGAGAGGTTTCATGCTCATCTGGGGCATCTTGGTCATCTGGCTCCTAATTTTAAAGATTTGCAGACAAAAAATTTGGCTTTCACAATCCTTAGAGCTTTTGCTGGGCTTGATGTATTTTAGTTATTAAATATTTCTATTATTTATGATTTATATTTTAGTAAAAGTAAAAAAAGAAAAAGATATCTATGATTATCTGAAAAGGTAAAGTCACACTTTTCTTAAGCAGAAAAAAATAATATGGCTATAAAAGTAACTCCAGATTTATTTTTAATCTCTTTTAAGATAAATTAAAAAAATTCACAATGCTGACTTCAACATCTTTCATTTACTACAGATAAAATAATTCAGAGAAAAAATTATTTTTTCAGATACATGATTTTTAGGCAATTTGTTTCCAAAAGCAAACTCTATTAAAAATAAGTATCTATGCTAACTGATGAAATAACAAAACTGCAACACACACTATCTAACAAATATTGGCCTACAACATAAGAATTTACTTTTATCTCTACCATTTCTATCTGCTGTCAATTGTAACTTTAAATTCTTTTTTACCTCCTCTGGACAGAGTTCACAAGCTTTTGCAAGTGTCATCCTAGCACTATGTGATCTTTCTAAAAAATAACCATTTGATGTTTCATTGCTTTGTACTGGAGGAGACCAATTATGGTATGTGTACTGTGGATTCCCAAGATAGGGTCTTCTTTCCAGTTCATCTCCAAGCCATTCTACAGCCCAGGTCCACTTTCTCTTAAGATCTCCATTACCCTTGAAAATACAATAAAATTATATATGTAAAGAACTTGCGAATAATTTTCAATGTCAATTAGAATGTCAACTTTAAATTTTCATTCATTTTTCTTTAAAGTAGTCCTAAATTCAGATTCAGAATTGTGTAAAACTGTCATGGAAGAAAACATTCTTACCTGTAAAATCTGGTAAGCAACAGTACAATTGTTAAATAAAGCTACCATGCACTTTATACATTGATATGCTCTTTTTTGATAGTGATTCTTAGAGTGCTGGATTGTGTCAAACAGTCCATCTCGGTCATCTGGTATTCCTTTAAGTGCATTATGAATTCTAAGAAATAACCAGATATAAAAAATTTTGTTAAAGTACAGTATTAGCTAACATCTGATATGTTTCTATGCATAATTAATTTCAGAGATAATTTCTTTTATTTGGTAGTGTTAGCAAATGCATTTGACAGATGAGACAAGGTACACAGAGGTTAAATAGTCTGCCAATATTACAGAGATAAAGTTGGGGAGCTGGCTAGCAAAGTGACTTAAAGTGTCTAGGTTTTTAACAAGTTACCAATACAAATTACTTTTGTTATACTAAATGTAAGTGCCTTACAAAAAGTGAGTTAAGGACAATGATGTTGTGTTATTTTTATTGGAATTAACTACAAGATTGTTTAGTTTAGTTAATTTGCTTCTAATTAGCTCATTTTGGTAAGATTTTATTTTACTTTTATTTAAAATTGTAAATTTAGGATCCAGGGACTACAAAAAAGTGATATAATTTGGCAGTAAAAAATTTGAATTCTAAAAGCAAGAATACATACATGACACACAGAACAACTTTGGCCATGACTGACAAAATATTCTATATAGCCAATTGCATTTTATCTTATGGAATATCATTAGAAACCAATTGATAGCAAGTGGTTTTGTTTGCCCCATAGGAATAAAAATTATTTGGAAAATACAATTTAAAAAGGTCCATTCATTTCTGACAAAAATCATACCTGTAAGATTTTTGCTTCTTACAATATTGACAGTATATATTTTATTATTTAGTTTCAATTATAATGAAAAGATTTTCAATACTTTTCCCATATCACCACTAGCATGTTGCCTAGAATAGTTAGTAGTATCATAAAGTGCATGTTTTCGTATCTACTGGACACTATTTATTAAATAATATTCATTATATAAAATATTTCAAGCTTTGGCTTAAAATGACAGTGTTTTACTAATTGTGTACAGTAAATCCAATACTGTCCACATTAATCCAATATTTATCCCTGTGTTATTATTTTCTAAAGATGAAACAATAGCACAGGGCATGATTAATTTATTGAAATATTGAAAGTCACAAACTATATAATATATGCCTACAAAGAGTTTTTAAAAACATGATTTCATTAAAATATGCTATTTAAAAAATCAGCAAATTTCAAAATACCAACTGAAATGCACACTGAATGACTATAGGTTTTGTTTCATAGCATTTGGCTTTTATTTAAATGGTTTATTAATTTTTTGAATGTGTTAGAGAGAGAGGATATTTATTTATATATAACAGAGAGAGAGAGAGAAATCGATCTTTCATCTGCTATTTCACTTCCCAGATGGCTGCAATCGCCAGGTGTGAGACATACTGAAGCCAGGAGCCAGGAGCTTCACTCTGCTCTCCAACACGGGTGGCAGGGACCCAGACTTGGGTCACATTCTGCTGGTTTCCCAGTTGGGATTGGAACTGGTGCCCATATGTGATCCTGGCATCTCTGGCAGTGGCTTAGTTCATTATGCTACAATGCTGCCTCCTATACATCATTTTCAAACTGATTTTTACTGCAGACTACATAGGCCTGTGAGTAGGATAACATCAATACTAAAATTACTACTCTGATTTCTCATATAAGGACAGTCGGCTAGGGATTACTTATAAATAAAAAACATATCTAACATAATTAACTGTAAAACACACACACTTGAAATAATAAAAGCAGTTAAATAGCTACCAAAAGTCTATGTATACTGGCTGGCGCCGCGGCTCACTAGGCTAATCCTCTGCCTGTGGTGTTGGACCCCGGGTTCTAGTCCCGATTGGGGCACCTGATTCTGTTTCGGTTGCTCCTCTTGCAGTCTAGCTCTCTGCTGTGGCCCAGGAAGGCAGGGGAGGAGGGCCCAAGTGCTTGGGCCCTGTACCTGCATGGAAGAAACAGGGGGAAGCACCTGGCTCCTGGCTTCAGATCGGCACAGTGCGCCAGCCATTTGTGGGGTGAACCAATGGAAGGAAGACCTTTCTCTCTGTCTGTCTCTCTTACTGCCTAACTCTGCCTATCAAAAAAAAAAAAAAAAAGTCTACATTTCTTTAAAGAGTAAAATAAACATTCAATGGATGGGAAAACTAGTACTAAGTATGAATCTGGGGCACTGATAAAAAAGAAATACAAATAAAATAAAGTTACAAAATTGTGATTTCATGTATTTTTTTTTTTTTGACAGGCAGAGTGGACAGTGAGAGAGAGACAGAGAGAAAGGTCTTCCTTTTGCCGTTGGTTCACTTTCCAATGGCCACTGCGGCCAGCGCACTGCGCTGATCCAATGGCAGGAGCCAGGTACTTATCCTGGTCTCCCATGGGGTGCAGGGCCCAAGCACTTGGGCCATCCTCCACTGCACTTCCTGGCCATAGCAGAGGGCTGGCCTGGAAGAGGGGCAACTGGGACAGAATCCGGCGCCCTGACTGGGACTAGAACCCGGTGTGCCGGCGCCATAAGGCGGAGGATTAGCCTAGTGAGCTGTGGCACCGGCCTGATTTCATGTAATTTTATGTTGCGTTTTAAAATACATAGACGATTAAAAAGAGCTCAAAAAGGTTTTAGTATTTTTTGGCTACCAAGAGTTAATTTTAAGAACTTGAGAAATTGTTAATTATGCTAGTAGCAAAGAATATTCACCTGTGAGTCTGCCAGGAATCCTCAATCAGTAAAATTTGCAAAAGTAGACCCAAATATGGCTGAAGTTCATAGGTGTATGAATATGCAACCTAAAAATAGGTAAAACAGTAAATTACTTACTTGAAGGAATAATGAAACAAATATAGATTTACGAATACTTTTCTTTAACCTGCCACAGAAGTTCACTGAGGACAGTAGATGAGAACTGAGGATTCTCCCAGCAGCAGAAACGAAGTAACTTGATGGTTTCCTCAGAGTTACTATAGTCTTCAATAATTTTCTTCACATAAGTTGTTCTCACAAATAGAATGTCTGCCACATTCTGCTGAATTGGCATTATAGGTTGTGATAAGTTAGGGTCACCAAAAGGATTAGGAAGAGGGGGATTACCTAGAACAGATTTGTCATTAATGAAATGCCAATAACAGATCTACTTTTCTTACATCAAAAAATAAATTCTCATTTTAAATTACATTTCTTTGGTACAATAAAAAATTTACTAAATGAATAGAGATTCAAGGATGATAAAATACCAAAATTAATGCAGAAACTGAAGAATTGAAGACATTCAAAATTCTTAAAGAAAGTATTTTCTAAATAAGGTAAAATATTTCAGAAGCATAGGCCTTCAGATTCTTTCTTCATTTTTATAAATGTTCAAAATTACTTCAAAATTATCACATAGACCTACTATTATTGAAAAATTACTGTAAAGAAGCTAACATTCTACTTTACCATTGACTGAAGATTGCATTCTTGATGAGACATTGCAACAGCGGATCAACTGTGACACCACTGAATATAATTTGCCTAATTCAGCATACTGATACTTGATTGGAGGACCTGGTCCTTCATCTAAAGACACAAGCATAAAAGTAGCAGGTACACTCAACTTCAAAAGCTGTGTCTTTTCTGCCATGCCTAAAAAAAAAAAGAGAGGGAATAGTAACAGTAAGAATAAGTGTAAGAAAGGATGAATAGTGTTGTAATAATAAAAAACTAATTAGAACAGAGCATTAATCTTTTAATTACAAATTCATCTCCCTTGATCAGAACAGTTAAGAAGAATGAAGATAGAATGAAGGCAGAACAGTTTATTACTAATTTAGTTAAATAAGATTAAGTACTGCAACTCTGAAATAATAATTCATGCCTCTGGCATATTTTATTATTTTTTTAAAAGATTTTATTTATTTATTCAAAAGTCAGAGAGTTACACAGAGAGAAGAGAAATAAGAGAGAGAGAGAGAGAGTCTTCCAGGTCTCCCACATGTGTGCAGGGTTCCAAGGACCTGGGGCATCTTCTACTGCTTTCCCAGGCCAAAGCAGAGAGCTGGATCAGAAGAGGAGCAGCTAGGACTAGAACTGGCACCCATATGGGATGCCAGAGCTTCAGGCCAGGGTGTTAACCAGCTGCACTATAGTGCCGGTCCGTGGCTTAATATTTTACATGTGCCCCTAAGGGAAATGTACACTCTCTTATGACTCAGGAAAGTCTCATTATAATTCAGTAAGATAGAAGCTAAATTAAAGATAAATAAAAACTATTTAAAAAATTTCTAATGTTTTTTTACTTTATGTAGATAAAACTTTTGGAAGACAAAAACCTATTTTTGTTATTTGTGTTTTTCTCATTTTTCCACCTCTACGCCTTTTTCAATTTTCTTGGCTACTTAAGTACGCCCCCTCCTTGGAAGTTTTTCCTCTTGGATTCCCTTTTTCATTTTTTAAAATTTTTTTCCTGGCTTCACCTTTGACTTATGGATTCTCCTATCTATCTCTTTAAATTATTTCACTAGTTTCCACTCCCTTTAAGTGACCTGTTTTTTTTTTCTGATGAAATCTAAGGTAAAGAATATATTCATTTAGATGATTCAAAGTCCAGGACATAAACATCTCACTAATATTGACTTATTATGCTGTTAAAATATTATCTGCCCAGATAGTGCTTTTTTTTCCTTTAAATTTATTTTTTTGAAAGGTAGAGTTACAGAGAGAGGAACGGAGAAAAAGTGTGAGAGATGTTCCATCTGTTGGCTAATTCCCAAATGGCCACATGAGCTGGGGCTGGACCAGGCCAAAGTCAGGAGCTAGGAGCTCTTCCAGGTCTCCAACATGGGTGCAGGAACCCAAGCTACTTAGGCCACTAGCAGGGGGCTGGATCAGAAGTGGATCATCTGGGACCTGAACCAGGGCCCATATGGATGGCTGAATTGCAGGCCGTTGCCTTAATCTGCTACACCACAACATAATTCCAACAGTGCTCCTGCTAGGTTTCTTCTCTCAATAAGTGACACCATTACTGTTGATTCATCAAGCATTGTTTAAACAAAAATTACTTATAACTGATTAATAAAACTAAGGACCACAATTATTTGGGATCCTTTACAAAATATGGCCTAGACATCAGTATTTTTCAAAAAGCACCACTAAAGAGATAAAAACCTGAATCAGTGTTCGATTTGACAATACTGTCAGAGAAACAAAGGTAAGAGTTTAACTTATAGTTCAAGATGGGCAGTATCACTAAAAAGTTAAAACAAAATATTATTCAGCATAGGGTTAAAATTACGTGTATAGGCCGGCGCCGGGGCTCACTAGGCTAATCCTCCGTCTAGCGGCGCCGGCACACCGGGTTCTAGTCCCGGTCGGGGCGCCGGATTCTGTCCCGGTTGCCCCTCTTCCAGGCCAGCCCTCTGCTGTGGCCAGGGAGTGCAGTGGAGGATGGCCCAGGTGCTTGGGTCCTGCACCCCATGGGAGACCAGGAAAAGCACCTGGCTCCTGGCTCCTGCCATCGGATCAGCGCGGTGCACCGGCCGCAGCGCCAGCAGCGGTGGCCATAGGAGGGTGAACCAACAGCAAAGGAAGACCTTTCTCTCTGTCTCTCTCTCTCACTGTCCACTCTGCCTGTCAAAAAAAAAAAAAATTACGTGTATAAAGTTAACTGAAATAATCTTAGTGAAAAATAAGAATGGAAATAGGAGAGGGAGAAGGAAGATGGTTGGAGTGTGGGTGGGAGACAGGTAGGGTTGGAAGTATCACCGTGTTCCTAAAGTTGTAATTATGAAATGCATGAAGTACGCATAACTAAATAAATGGTTTCTGGAAAAAAAGTAAAGAAAAGAAAAAGGAAAAAAAACCCAAAATTTTCAGTAACTGTTAAGGACTTGAAAATGAAATATTGTTTCTATTTGTGTGTCTCAGAACTTGATTAAATTGGTTTCATTTGATTTATAATTATGAAAAGTAATTATGTTAATTCCTTACCTAAATTGGCATACATTACAAACAAATTGAAATACTGCTGCAAATGACGTCCATTTTCTGAAACTTCCCTTCTCAAAAGATTTAGCACTGCTCTTAGTAAATGATCACTCAAACTCAAGTTATCATATATCTGTGAAAATAAATATTGGTTATACTGCCAGCAGTAACATGTAGAAGCAGCATAATGCTATTTACATAAAAACAGTCTTGGGTCATGTCTACCAGAACGGCAAAATTTTTAAGAAAGAAATGATTAAATATAGTGTTCTTTATGAAAGAGACTAAACTGTGGCAACCTTCATTGTAAATTCTTTAAACTATTGCAATTAAAAACCTACCAATTAGCTTGTCATGAGATCAAGTTATTTAACAAACGCTTAAGGTAGCCATTATAAAATTAAATCAAGCATAAAATAATCTGCAGATTTACTACGTTCTGAATATATTTATTAAACACACTGAAACTCTTAACAGACCAGAGATTCCCCTCATTTATCAATGCACACCAAAATTATTATTTTCAAATAATTTTGACATTGTAAGCGTAATACAAAATATTAAATTACACATAATTAAGTTAAAAATACACATATTTGTATGGGTTTTCATTGCAAAGAGGCACTGGTTAGCTGATGTGAACTTGCAGAATAGAATTTATCATATTATAAATATTTAGTTATTAAAGACAAACTACAGCATTACCTGAGTACAATGTCCTGGATATGCAAAAGGTGAAGGACAAGACCCATCTTGCAAGGAAAAATGTGCGATAAATACTATAAGCTTTGCAAATGCACCCCTCACTTCTGCACTAGGGCACTCCAAAAGGTATTCAGAGAAACGATTTGACACATTAAAAAGTACATTATGTGCAAACCAAAAGCGCACATTCTTGCTGTGACGGAGAAGAATACATAGGGCATCATACCTACAATAGAACCAGATATATCAATTTTTATTACTGTACTTGTTTTGATTGCTTTCGGGAAGAGAAAGGTATATTAAAATGTCATCTGGGGGCTGGCTTTGTGGTATAGCAGGTAAAGACACTGCCTGGAAAGCTGTCATCCTATACAGAAGCTCCACTTCTGATCTAGCTCCTTACTGATGGCCTGGAAAAAGTGGCTAGAGGATGGCCTAAATGGCTGGGCCTCTGCCACCCACACCAAACACCTGAAAGAAGCTCCTGGCTCTGGCCAGGCCCAGCTCCAGTTGTTGTGGCCATCTGGGCTATGAGCCAGTGGATGGAAATCTCTGTCTAACGTTGTCTCTGTAACTCTGATTTTAAAATAAATAAATGTTTTTTAAAAAAGTCATCTGAATTCAATGAATAATAACAGATTATTTTAAAACTTTTTAACTATAAATTATGTGAGAATTTAATCTAAGAAAGATAAAGCCTAATACTTTCAAAATTAAATAAACTAGATATGACCCTGAATTTTTAATAAAAGTTGGTCACATTTAGATTAAGTAATTTAATTTTAGTAAGATCTTTCTCACCAATACTAGTGATACATTAATCACAAATTTGAAATTTTAAAATATTAAGGTTATAAAAATAACAAACCTATATAATAAATAATCAAACCAACTATAACATAAATGCAACCCAGAGACACATACCAGTCACTGGCAGGGCCACGGACAATTTTCTTTGTGTGAAATCCAGTAGTAAACAGGAATCTAGCAGCAAGTTGAATACTAATCATAGTGATTTCTTCCGCTTCAGGCAATAAGTGATCTCGTCCTTAAAACAAGAAATACAGAAACATTTTTATTTTCAAAACCTATACTAAAAAATATCCGAGACAGTGTGGTGGTATAGCAGATACAGCTGCGGCTTATAATACCAGAAGATCACACTGCCAGGTTCAGTCTTGGCTGCTCAGCTTCTGGATCAGCTTCCTGCTAATGTGCCTGGGAACACCCTGGAAGATGAGACAAATGTTTGGGTCCCTGCCACTGATATGAGGAGTCTAGGATGGAGTTTTTAAGCTTTGGAATGGCTGTGGTGACCATCTGTGGAGTGAATTCTGCCAATCTACCTTCTAAATGAATAAATAAACAAAAATCTTTACCTAGGTAAACAATGCTTAGTGAATATTAGCATCTCGCTAAGCCAAGTTTCAAACTAATTTTTGAGTTGAAAAAATTGTTATCATAAATCAAAGATCTTCTGTCTTTCCAAATGCTAAGGCCCACTATTCAAAATGGATGTCTTAAGTTTTCTACTTTAAAACAACTAAACCAGGAGCAGGTAATTAGCCCAGCAATTAAGATGCTTGTGGAATGCCTGGGCTTGATTTCTCACTCCAGCTTCCTACCAATATAGGCCCTGGAAGTCAGTGGTGATAGCTCAAATGTCATGGTCTCTGCCCATTTTACAGACCTGGACTGTGATCCTGGCCCCTGCCTGTCTTCAAGACTGGAGACAGCAGCATTCAGGGAGTAGAACAGTGCATGGGAACTCTGTTTCTTGCCTTCTGCATATTTCTGTCCCTCAGATATAATGACACAGATAAGTAGACAAATAAATAATGACATAAAATGGTGACACACTTAGGGGCCGGCGCTGTGGCGCAACGGGTTAGTGCCCTGGCCTGCGGTGCCAGCATCCCATATGGGCGCCGGTTCGAGATCCGGCTGCTCCACTTCCCATCCAGCTCTCTGCCTGTGGCCTGGGAAAGCAGTGGAGGATGGCCCAAGTCCTTGGGCCCCTGCACCCATGTGGGAGACCTGGAGGAAGCTCCTGGCTTCGGACTGGTGCAGCTCTGGCCATTGCGACCAATTGGGGAGTGAGCCAGCAGATGGAAGACCTCTCTCTCTCTCTCTCTCTCTTTGCCTCTCCTCTCTCTATAACTCTGACTTTCAAATAAATACATCTTTATAAAAAAAATGGTGACACACTTAAAGAAATTATGTCTATTAATTTTATATGACAAAAAAATCAAGAAAATTGAAGAAAAAGATGAAACGTTTTCGTTTTCATACATTGTCAGAAACTCTACAAGTGAAGTAAGAATACTCTATCAATGAGAAGTTACTTTCCACAAACTTACCTGGAGCAGGAGTTAAGTAAACACTATTACACATAAGCAGTTTTTTCACAAACTGAAAATATTCTAAACTGTATTGCATTCGATTATGCATGAATTGCACATTTTGTTTCCGTACACTTCTCTCAATAGCTGGAGACATAATAATCTGATAGGGTCTTCTGACAGACAGCTGTGATATATATCTTCTCATCTTAGCATCTTCATCTATTGTGTCCATTCTTTCATAAAAAAGTATATAAGCATTCCACCATCTTTTCTGTCGCCTGTATGACATGCGCTTCATCATATGATCAAATACTTCGCCCATGTACTCTCCACCAAAACACTGATTTTTCATTTCTTCATCATCATCCATTTTGCATTCTGTTACATCTCCATCATCAAATTTATACCAGCGTTCTCTCTGTGCATCTTTATTGTTTCTCTGAATGATATAAGAATAATAATGTCCACCACTTGCTTGACCACTGTGTACCAGCACACCCACAAGTCTGTATTTTGTGTCTGGTGCTATCTCATTTTCATACTGCTCATTTTGTTTAACTAACTGACTTTCTGGGCTTATGTTATCTCCTTCCAGTTTTGCAACACCTGCAACTGTGTAAGGTTCCATGTCCAGTTCTCGTGGAAATTCAAAATAATCATTGAATTTGATTGCACATTCTCTTTCCCAGTCATAGTCAAATCGTTTCAATTGGATAGCAAGAACAGCAGGTAGTTTTTTAATCAGCAAGCGCTTTACTGTGTCAACCTACAATACATAAAATACAAATGCATGTTATCTTACAACCCAAACACAATAAAAATATAAAGTGAACTTTATAACCAATTGAGACTTAGTTGCAGATTAACAAATGATAACACAATTTTAGTAATTCTCTTATAACTGATTTCTTTCTTTTTTTTTATTTATTTAATTTATTTGAAAGGCAGAGTTACAGAGGAGACACAGACAGAGAAAAATCTTCCATCTGGTTCACTCCCCATATGGCACAGTGACTGGGGCTGGGCCAGGCTGAATCCAGGAGCCAGAGATTTCTTCTGGGTCTTCTGCTTGGATTCAGAAGCTCAAGTACCAGGGCTTTCTCCCGTGCATTAGCAGGGAGCTGAATTGGAAGTAGCAGAGCTGGGACTCGTAACAGCACCGATTAGGGCTGTGGCTTTAATTTGCTGTGCCAGAGGACTGGATTCTGTAACCTACTTAAACAATATTTACCGATATTTTAAACAATATTTATAAAACTATGTAAATATCCTCTCATTCTTCCAAGTTCCAAAATCAGATTTACATGTAAGCAATAGCACTGTTGAATACCTAGCTCCATTTGACCAGATATCTCACTGTTATTTTCCTTCGATGTTTATTTTTTCTTTAAATTTATTTGTATGAAAGGCACTTACAGAGAGGAGAAACACACACATATACACATAAACAGAGAGAAAGAAAATGAGGTGGGGGTAGGGGAGGAAGACAGTTATCTTCCACCAACTGGTTCATGTCCGAGCACCTGGGGGCTGGCCCAGAGTCAGAAGCCAAAAATTCCATTTAGGACTTCCACTCAGATTCAGGGGCCTAAGGAGCTTGATCATCTTTCATTGCTTTCCCAGGTGCTTTAGCAGGGAGCTGGATCCAAAGTGGAGCAGCCATGACTTGAATATGCTAACAGGAAGCTGGAATCACAGCTGGCAGCTTAACTCACTATGACACAGTGCCAGCCCCTTGATACTTTAATGCAACTGAGTTTTCTATGAGTAAACTGAAGAAGTATTTTAAGTAATTTAATAAAGCAGCTAATATTTATGTCACCTAGATATCAATTATAGTGTGTTGTAATCTACATTAACAGATTTAATCCTCTTCTGAAAAAATGTCCTACCTATTGCATTACTTTTAAAGATGTGAATTAAGAATGTCAGAAAGAGAAGAAATTGTTTAAAGTCTCAGAGGCTGTAGATAAGTTACTATAGCTTTACAATTATAATCTAATAAGAGTTTAGGTTAAAATAACAAGAGCAGGCCAGCATCGTGGCACAATAGGCTAATACTCTGCCTGCGGCGCCATCCAGGTAGCTCCTCTTCCTGTTCAGCCTTCTGCTGTGGCTGAGGAGTGCAATGGAGGAATGGCCCAAGTCCTTGGGCCCTGCACCCACATGGGAGACCAGGAGAAGCACCTGGCTCCTGGCTTCGGATCAGTGCAGTGCGCCAGCCGCAGTGGCCATTGAGGGGTGAACCAACAGAAAAGGAAGACCTTTCTCTCTGTCCCTCTCTCTCTCCCTGTCCACTCTGTCAAAACAAACAAACAAACAAACAAACAAACAAACAAACAAAAAACAACAAGAGCCATTTGCAAGGTAAGGGACAAAGAAATACGTATATATTTATATTGTATGGTAACTTCAATGACGTGTTATTTTTTCATCCCATGAATTAAAAATGAGATCTGTTAGTTAAACTGCACGTGTTTGGGAAAGTCTACAATCAAACACAATCAACAAAAACTTCTTGGACTTTAGGAGTAATAAAGAACTAGAGGGCCAGCATTGTGGCTCACTAGGCTAATCCTCTGCCTGCAGCGCCAGCACCCTGGGTTTTAGTCCCAGTTGAGGCACCGGATTCTGTCCCGGTTGCCCCTCTTCCAGTCCAGCTCTCTGCTGTGGCCCAGGAAGGCAATGGAGGATGGCCCAAGTGCATGGGTCCTACACCCACATTGGAGACCAGGAGGAAGCACCTGGCTCCTGGCTTCCGATTGGCACAGTGCCAGTGGTAGCGACCATTTGGGGGGGTGAACCAACGGAAAAGGAAGACCTTACTCTCTGTCTCTCTCTCACTGTCTAACTCTGCCTGTAAAAAAATAAATAAATAAATAAATAAAAAATAAAAAAAGAACTTGAAAGGAAGAATATTTCCTATCATCAACTTTTCTAGTTTCAGGAGTTAAACAGCAATTTACTTTAGAGTAAAGATAGAAAGCTTTTAAACTGCAGGAAGAATGATTTTCCCAAATTATTCATATGGCAAGAACAATCATCAGCAATGTATTATCCCCTGGTATATTTTAATTAGGTGTCATCTTGACTTCCTCTTTGCTATCATTATAACAAAGCTGAAATAGACCAGATGGTAATTTTGAGAATAAGCATGAACAACCATGATACTTTCTAATTCTACTTAATGATTATCTTTTTTAAAAAACAGGTTTACTTGATAAGGCAGAGTTACAGAGGAGAGACAGAGGTAAAGAGAGATATTTTCCATCTGCTGCTTCACTCCTTAAATGGCCAAAACGGGGGCTGGCGCTGTGGTGCAGCAGGTTAAAGCTCTGGTCTGCTGTGTCGGCATCCCATATGAGTGCTGATTCGAGAGTCCTTGCTGCTGCACTGATTCAACTCTCTGCTACAGCCTATGAAAACAGTAGAGGACAGCCCAAGTCCTTGGGCCCCTGCATCAGCAATGGGAGACCTGGAAGAGGTTTCTGGCTCCTGGTTTCGGACCAGCTCAGCTCTGGCTATTGCAGCCATTTGGGGAGTGAACTGGCAGATGGAGGACTTCTCTCTCTCTCTGGCTCTACCTCTCTTACTTGGTCTTTCAAATAAATGAAAAATAAATCTTTATAAATAAATAAATAAATGGCTAAAATGGCTAGGCTGAATCCAAGAGACAGGAACTTCTCTATGTCTCCCACAGAGACAATAAGACCTAAGGACTTGGTCTATCTTCCACTTTTTCCCCAGACTCCTTAGCAGTGAACTAGATTGGAAGTGGAGCAGCTGGGACTGGAATACCATATTGCAAGCGGAAGGCTTTACCACCTTCTCCACAGTGCTGGCCCCCAATGACAACACTTAAAATGCACAGACTGCATACCTTTTTATCACATTTTTCACAACGATATGCATTTGCACCTTCTAATAAATCTCCTTTGATATAATGCTCCAAAGAATCCAAAAGATTTTGATGATTCCTGATATCCACATTCAAAGTTGTGAAAGATTCTTCACATTCATATCTAAAGGAATTATTTAAAAAACAACAGTTGATTCTTAAAGTTTCTGTATACTTAAAGTTGTGAACTTGATGAAAAATATATTTTCAGTATTTATTATATCATTAATCCATGAGTTATCAGTGTTTGTAATGAGTAACTATCCTTTTTGATTCTTTATTTTCTGATACTATATCAGACTCTTTATACACATTAATGCCTATCTTCACCTTCACTGGAAACATGCTAGAGAGTATCTCATTCCTAGCTTACTCTAAAGTTGGGGAATAAATAATAAGCAAAACTGATTCAGTTTACTACATGAGGTGATAATTTGAAGTTGAGTTTATTTGGCCTCACTGTTTCCCGTATTTATCTGTTTAAGTAGTTATTTACATGAAGGTAAAGGTAAAGATTGACCAAATTCTGAAAAAGGCTATTCTAAACTTTGTTAAACTGAATTTTAAAGTGTTTTTAATTTTCTGTTACAGAAGCTTTCTCTATGCACAAGTTAAAAGATCAGCATGATTTTATGCCTCCACTGTTTACTTTAGAGAACTAAATAGTGTGGAAATGAGTTAGCATCTCAAATTATGATTTTTTACATAAAGTCTACTTTCAGAGTTTCTGTCACATGCTAAAAAACTAGCAAATGGTAAGCAGGGTATATTATTTTTAAACCATTAAATGAATTCAAGCAGTACTTGCAGAACAGCTATTATAGAAAATAAATTTATAAATGGCCTATTAAGCCAGCTGCTATATAATCATAAATCAACTCAAAAGAAAAAGACATTTTAAAGATTACCTGTGATTGAAAGATATTCCAAGAAAAACAGTACATTGTAAGAAGTAATGGCCTGTAACAAAAAGCTATGTGATTGGTAAACAGGGATAATTTGACTTCCTCCTTCTCAATTTGTATTCCTTTGATTTATTTTTCTTGCTTAATGGCTCTGGCTAAATTTTCCAGGACTATATTGAATAGCAATGGTGAGAGTAGACATACTTGTCTGCGTCCAGATCTCAGCAGGGATGCATCTAACTTTTATTCAACAAGATGCTGGCTATGGATTTGTCATAGATTGCCTTGACTGTGTTGAGAAATGTTTGTTCTATAAATAATTTTTTTTGACAGGCAGAGTGGACAGTGAGAGAAAGACACAGAGAGAAAGGCCTTCCTTTGCTGTTGGTTCACCCTCCAATGGCCGGCGCGGCCGGCGCGCTGCAGCTGGCGCACCGCGCTGATCCGATGGCAGGAGCCAGGTACTTATCCTGGTCTCCCATGGGGTGCAGGACCCAAGCACTTGGGCCATCCTCCACTGCACTCCCTGGCCACAGCAGAGAGCTGGCCTGGAAGAGGAGCAACCGGGACAGAATCTGGTGCCCCAACCGGGACTAGAACCTGGTGTGCTGGTGCCGCAAGGCGGAGGATTAGCCTAGTGAGCCCCGGCGCCGGCCTTCTATAAATAATTTGCTTAGGGTTTTCATCATGAAAGGGTGTTGTATTTTATTTTTCTGTCTATTGAGATAATCATAAGGTTTTTATTCTTCAGTTTGTTAATGTGGTGTATCACATTGTTACGCAAATATTGAACCATCCCTGCATAACAGGAATAAATTAACTTGGTCTGGGTGAAGATCTTTCTGATGGGTTGTTGGATTCAAATGGCCATTATTTTGCTAAGGATTTCTACATCTATGTTCACTATGGAAATTGGTCTATAGTTCTTTCTTTTTTAATTAATTAATTAATTTTGACAGGCAGAGTGGACAGTGAGAGAGAGAGAGAGACAGAGAGTAAGGTCTTCCTTTTCTGTTGCTTCATCCCCCAATGGCTGCTGCAGCTGGCACTCTGCAGCTGGTGCACTGTGCTGATCTGAGGCCAGGAGCCACGTGCTTCTCCTGGTCTCCCACACAGGTGCAAGGCCCAAGCACTTGGGCCATCCTCCACTGCACTCTTGGGCCACAGCAGAGAGCTGGACTGGAAAAGGAGCAACCAGGAGAGAATCCGGCACCCCGACTGGGAGTAGAACCCAGTGTGCTGGTGCCAAAGGTAGAGGATTAGCCTATTGAGCCACGGCGCCGGCCTGTAGTTCTCTTTCAATATAGTTCTGTAAGTTTTATTCAGAGCTTTTAGGCTAGCAAAAGCAATCAAAGGGATATAAATTGAGAAGGAAGAAATCAAACTGTACTTATTTGCAGATGATATGATTCTATATATAGGTGACCCAAAGTTTAAAAAAAATCAAATATCTTGGAATAAATTTAACCAAGGATGTCTATGATAAGAATTACAGAACATTAAAAAAAGAAACATAAGATAATAAAAATGAAAACATCTTCCATGTTCATGGGTTAGAAGAATCAATATCATCAAAATTTCCATACTTCCAAAAGCAATTTACAAATTCGATGCAATACCAATCAAAATACCAAAGACATTCTTCTCAGATCTAGAAAAAAGTATGGTGAAATTCATATTGAAACACAAGAGAATAGCTAAACCAATCTTAGAGACAACCACATGGCCCAACCATTGGTGTCAAGCTCCACCCCTATCCTAATGGGATTCGCTGCTCCTACTTCCCTGCCCGGCCCATGGGAAAGTTTTAAAAGGACCCATTTCCTGATCTCTGCTCTGTCTCTCTCTCCTTCTTGCTCTTTTCATTCTCTGTCCCTTCCCTCCAGTCTGAGGGGTTTCGCCCAATAAACTCCTTTCCCTTAAAAAAAAAAGTCGGAGCATCACAATACCAGATTTCAAGACGTACTACAGGGCAAGCATAATCAAAACAGCATGGTACTGGTACAGAAACAGATGGATAGACCAATGGAACAGAATAAAACACCAGAAGTCAATCCAAACATCTACAACTAACTTATATTTGGTTGCTCCAATTTCTGGAGCAAGGACAATTTATTCAATAATTAGTGCTGGGATCCCAGTGGAAAGAACAGGCCATCAAAGGAGATACCTTTCTCTGAAGGGAGGAGAGAACTTCCACTTTGACTATGGTCTTGTCTAAATAAGATCAGAGTTTGTGAATTCAAAAGGCTTCCATAGCCTTGGCAACTCATGACAAGAGCCTCAGGTGATTATTGACATCACAACTGTCACAAGTGTCAACTGTTAAATCAACAATGGGAGTACACTTACTCCCCATGTAGGATCTCTGTCCTTAATGTGTTGTACTATGAGAATTAATGGTAAAACTACTACTCAAACAGTACTTTATATTTTGTGTATCTGTGTGGGTGCAAACTGTTGAAATCCTTATTTAGTATATATTAAGTTGATCTTCTGTATATAAAGTTAGTTCAAAACGAATCTTTTTTTTTTTTTTTTTTGACAGGCAGAGTGGACAGTGAGAGAGAGAGACAAAGAGAAAGGTCTTCCTTTTGTCGTTGGTTCACCCTCCAATGGCCGCCACGGCTGGTGCGCTGCAGCCGGCGCACCGCGCAGATCCGAAGCTAGGAGCCAGGTGCTTCTCCTGGTCTCCCATGGAGTGCAGGGCCCAAGTACTTGGGCCATCCTCCACTGCACTCCCTGGCCACAGCAGAGAGCTGGCCTGGAAGAGGGGCAACCGGGATAGAATCTGGTGCCCCGACCGGGACTAGAACCCGGTGTGCCGGCGCTGCAAGGAGGAGGATTAGCCTATTGAGCCGCGGCGCTGGCCCAAAATGAATCTTATTGAAGTATGGGTGGGAGAGGGAGCAGGAGATGGGATAGTCTGTGGGTGGGATGGTGGTTATGGGGGAAAAACTACCATAATCCAAAAGTTGTACTTTTGAAATTATTTTTATTAAATAAAGGTTTTCTAAAAAATAATCTAAGTATAAAGGAAAACTGGGAAAAGATTGAGGAGGAAGAGGGGTGGGAATGTGGGAAGGCAGGATGATGGAAAATAAAATATTTGATATTAAATCAAAAGCTCCCACAATCAACTAAAAACTATGTTCCTCAAGTTATATTTTTGAAACACATGCAAATAAAAAAATAAAACTATGGGACTCATGTAATCCTGTTATTAGCTAACAATATGAGTGTAGTTGGAATGTGCTTTTGAGTTTTGGTATTTTTATTTAGAAGAGCAACACATTAATATTCAACAGTGACTAAATGCTAACAATCAGATACTTTTTATTATATACTATTTCATGCAAAAATTTTCCATACAGACCAAACAATGTGATTAAGTTTCTCTACTAAAAAATGAATAATATACTGGGCTGGCATCATGGCATAGTAGGTAAAGCAGCTGTGTAGTAGTGTCCCCTAAGAGTTGTTCTACTTCTGATCTAGTTCCCTGCTAATATGCTGAGGAAAGCAGCAGAAGATGGTCCAAAACGTTAGCCTTCTCCTACCCAACTGGAAAACCTGGAAAACCTGGAAGAAGCTCCTGGGTGCTGGTTTTGGATCAATTCAGTTCCAGCCACCTGTGGAGTGAACCAGTGGATGAAAGATCTATCTGTCCTTGTCTCTCTCTCTAAATTCTACCTTTCAAATAAATATATGAATCTTTTAAAAAAGAATAGTGTTGTTAACATTATAAAGTTGTTATTTAAGGAATATTACTTTTTCTCAAATTATTCCCTATTGTTGAAAATACCACATTGTAGGCCGGTGCCGCGGCTCACTAGGCTAATCCTCCGCCTTGCGGCACCGGCACACCGGGTTCTAGTCCTGGTCGGGGCACCAGATTCTATCCCGGTTGCCCTTCTTCCAGGCCAGCTCTTTGCTGTGGCACGGAGTGCAGTGGAGGATGGCCCAAGTGCTTGGGCCCTGCACCCCATGGAAGACCAGGGTAAGTACCTGGCTCCTGCCATCGGATCAGCGTGGTGCGCCGACTGCAGCGCGCCGGCCGAGGTGGCCACTGGAGTGTGCACCAACAGCAAAAGACCTTTCTCTCTGTCTACTCTGCCTGTCAAAAAACAAAAAAAAACAAAAAAACAAAAAAAAAAAAGGAAGAAAATACCGCATTGTGCGCTTATTTATATCCAACTGATGTTTATATTTAATGATTGTTGCAGAAAATACCACCGTGATGTAGTATTTTCATGAGAAAAGATTTCCCATCAGCATTACATACCATAAAAAGAGGTTAAGCCTCAAAGTAAGACTTCTGCATGACATGTGATAGGTGCAAACTGTCTATGGATGACATTTTCTGATTTAAAATATTGAGCTATTTATTAGCCATCTTAGGAAATCAATTTCCTTTTTTATTAACTATAAATGGAATATATGATCTTACAAAGTCTTTTTTCCCCAAAATATTAATTTACTTGAAAGAGAGTGGAGAGAGCAAGTGAGGTACTGGGGGAGGATATCCCATCTGTTAGTTCACTGTACAAATGGGGCCAATAGCTGAGGCTGGGCCGAGCTGAATCCAGGAGTCAGAAACTCCATTAAGGTCTTTCATACAGATTACAGGGTTACAAACAGATAGCTCATCATCTGCTGCTTTCCCAGTGTATCAGCAGGGAGCTATATGGGAAGTGGCGTGACATTCTGATAGAGGATGTTGATATTACAGGTAAAGGTTTAACTATGCCTGCCACAAAGCTTATCCCTGATGTATACATTCTTGATAAACATTTTACATGCAAACTTATTTAATATATCCCAAGAATTTCCGAATTAATGGTAATTGGAAAGTAATGGATAGGAAACAATTACTCTAGAGCTACTACTCATCCTCTAAACTTACTTTAAGATATTTCAATTACTATTTTAATTATGATGTAACAGAAAATCATAAAGCAGTAACTGTAAGTTTTTGAAAAATGTGATTTTATGGCTTAGGGTACCACAAAACAAATAATAATACATGAAGTAGAGTAAAAAAAAACCCAGAGAAAAAAACAGAATAAAGGGGTCTGTGTTTGAATATAATTAACTGATTGATAGTACTCTGCTTTCCTGTAAGTACTAGTGAAAATTTTATTTATGCTGTTTAAAAAAAGACTAATAAGAAGTATACAAGAAAAATGTAATTAGTATTTACCTATGTGGGCAGCCTTGGCAAATCTTCTGATCAGCAAAGGAACCTCCTAATACTTTACTTAGTGTTGCAGGATGTCCTAATGCTTTTAAAGCTTCATCTAAACTATCGACCAAAGAATTAAAGAACTCTAAAGCATCATGTTGTTCACGAAGATTAACAGGTTCACCCCAAAGCCTGAGAAAAAGTGGAAGAAAATAAGCAATACAGCCTTAGAATATACTTATATAATACAGAAACAAAAATGATAGCAACATACACTGAGATTTTATTCCTTAAGATGAAATGTGAAATGGACACTATGTATGGAGTTGCAATGAAAACACAAGTGAAGTTCATGATTCTGCAGTATAGAAACTATTGTAAAATTACTGGTGTGACATAGTACCTTCAGGCATTTTCAATGGATAAAATTATGTCATTTACAGGAGTGGAAATTCATGCTTATATGGATAACTAGTTACTATCTTCACATAGTAATTTTACTTAAATTTTGGATGATATAGTGAAAGGAGTATATCCCTTTATTTCATTCAAATGACTGTTCAGAGAAGAGAAAGTTTTGCTTTCTTCAGATTAAACGTGATTTAAGTAATCTGAACAATTACTAAAATCTAGATGAATCAATCATAAGAAAACAATACCAATTGTGTTTACAAAATAAGTAATGTTGCTAAAACACAGACTACCATAAAGCTGAGTCTTCATATAATAATGTACATCAGAGGACAAATTAATGCTTTTTATTTTAGCAATAATAATGGCATCATTTTGAAGGTGCCAGAGAGAGGCATCTACGGTTTTTTGTGGTTAACTTTCAATACCTAAAAAATTTGGTACTGAGACTGGTGCTGTGGCATAGTGGGAATGCTGCCGCCTGCAGTGCTGGCATGCCATGTGGGAACCGCTTTGAAGGATAGTCCAAGTCCTTGGGCCCCGAACCCACATGGGAAACCTATAAGTGGCCTGGCCCAGCCCTGGCCATTGTGGCCATTGTGGAATGAATCAGTGGAAGGAAGAATGCTCTACCTGTCCTTCCCTCTCTCTGTAACTGTGCCTTTCAAATGAATAAAATGAATTAATGAAAACTAAAACTAAAAATATTTGATATTAAACCAAAAGCTACCATAATAAAGATACCAAATCATCCATTAAAACTCCCCAATATTTAGTAATGCTAATATTTCAGTCCCCCTTCCACTATTACAAATTTCTGGCAATCTTTTATTATTCTCTATCAGTTTCTGATAACATTTCTAGAATGTCACACAGACGAAACTAGACAGATCTAGTTTTTTTTTTAACCTCTGTTTTTTGCTGTGGTAAAATATGCAAAAGATTAACACTATTTTACTTTCCCCCTTTTTTTCAGAGATTCAGTAAGGAAAAATACAAATGGTAAGAATAAAACACAAGTGCAACTTAAAAGGGAGAGGAATGCAGAACAGGATTCCTTATAAAATAATCAAGAGACCAATGAATTTCTACTCAATACATATCAATAGTATAATTTCACAAATATTGGAGGAAAATTCTGTGCAATTGTGAAAGGGTAAAAACAGTCATATTGGGTTTCATAGAGATTTACGTAGAAATACATAGTGCTTGAGTCACAGGTAGAATATTTACTAAAGTTTAAAGAGGTCATCAGTGCACTAGAATGTGCCTATTCATCTTTTGAAAAACTAATTTTATTGTAATACACGTAACATAAAATTTAATATTCTAAATTATCTTTATGTGTAAAATTCAGTACTATTTAAGTGCATTCATTTTGGGATACATCCATCACCATGATCTAAAGAAATGTTTTTCATTTACAAACTCATTTGAAACAACAACTTTCACAAACTTCCCACTCACAAGCCCCTTTAAATTACCACTGTAGTTTCTGTCTCTTGATAATTCATGTAGCTGAAACAAGGGAATCACTATTTCACTTAGCAAAAGGTCTTTAAGATTATTTTGTAACATACTACAGAATTTCCTTCAATACTGAACAATATTTCATGGTTTACCCAGTTCACTGTTGATGGACATCTGGGCTCTTTGCATTTTAGCTAAGTTGAATGTTCACTCTGAACTTGGTGTGCCTGCTTTGACATTTCTTTCAATTCTTTTGGGTCTATACGCAGAAGTGGAACTTCTATCTTTAAATTTTTTACAAACTGCTATGATATTTTCTACAGTGGCAGTACCAATTTTCCCACATTCCCACTGTTAACTTTTTGTTTTAATAGTGGACATCCATTTTTTTTTAAAGATTTGTTAATTTGAGAGGTAGAGTTAGAACAGAAAAGTCTTTCACCTGCTGGTGCACTCCACAAACGGCCACAAAGGCTAGAGCTGGGATAAGGATACAAGGCCAGGAGCTTTTTCAAGTCTTTATCAGTGCAGGGATCCATAGACTTGGGCCGACTTCTACTGCTTTCTCAGGCTATAGCAGAGAGCGGGACTGGAAAAAGAGCAGCAAGTACCCATATGGGATACTAGCTAGCATTGCACTTGGAGGCTTAGCCTACTGCATTACAGTGCCAGCCCCAACAGTGGTCATCTTAATGGGTGTGAAGAGGTATTCTGGTGCCTTTTCTTGCACTTTCTTAAAAAAATATTTAGGAGTATATGTGTTATGGCGCAGTGACACAATAGCCTGCAGCACCGGAATCCCATATGGGCACCAAATTTGAGTCTCAGCTGCTTCACTTCCCATCCACCTCTGTGCCGATGAGCCCAGAATGCAGTGGAGGATGGCACAAATTCTTGGGCCCACACACCTATGTGGGGTGAACTGGAGGAAGCTCATGGCTCCTGGCTTTGGTCTGGCCTATCTTGGTCATTGTGGCCACTTGGGGAGTAAACCAGATGAAACCTCTCTCTCTGAATCTCCTCCTTATTTTCTTTCAAATGAATTTTCTAAAAAAATTATTTAGAAGGCAGAGTGACAGAGGGAAGAAAAGAGAGAGAATGCCTGAATCTACTGGCTCATTCTACCAATGACCACAATGGCAAGCCTGTCCCAGATTGAAGGCAGAAGCCTAGAATTTCACCGAGGTCTCTCACATGAGTGACAGGGGCAGAAGTACTATGGCCAACCTCACTGCCTTTCCAGGTGCATTAGCAGAAAGCTAAATTCAAATTCAGGACCCGAAACGGCATTACTAGCTTTGGTTTAAGCCCCCAGAGCAGCCCTTTGTAGTATACTTTCATTCTGATAAGGATGCGGAGGTTCTTTACATGGGCTTATGGCCATTTGTATATATTTTTTTTTAACTGAAACCTACTGAACTCTTTGGCTCACTTTTGAATCATAGTTTCTTTCTCTTGTTGAATTATAAGAATCATGAATTTATTTATCCCTTACCAGATATAATTTGCTAACAGGTCTTTTGATATGTGAAATTTTGATGAAGTACAATTTTTATATTTGTTCGTGGCCTTGCTGTCACAGTAATACTCAGGACCATAAGCCTATTGCAGTTTTCATCATTTTAGAGTTCTGTCTTACATTTAGATCTCTGAACCATTTTGAGTTATATTTTGTTCTCAGTGTTAGCTAAGTTTCAACTTCATCTTTTTTTGCAAGGAGAGATTGTTTTTCCAATGCCATTTGTTCCAACTACTGTGCTTTCCTTATTGAATGGTCTTGGTCTCCTTGTCAGAAATTGTTTGACCTGTCTTGTGAGATTGTTTTGGGGACTTCTATTCCATTGGCCTATTATGTGTCCCATTTGCCAGGACCTCATTTTTTCAAAAATGACTTTTAGGAGAGGATGCTGTGATGTAGTGGGTAAAGCTGCTGTCTGCAGAGCCAGCATCCCACATGGGCAATGGTTCAAGTCCCAGCTGCTCTACTTCTGATCTGGGTCCCTGCTAAGGTACCTGGGAAGCAGCAGAACTGTGATGGCCCAAGTACTTCGGCACCTGCACTCATGTAGGAGACCTGGAAAAGCTCCTGGCTTCAGATCAGCCCATTTCCAGCCACTGTAGCCACTGGGGAGTAAACCAGTGGAAGGAAGAGATCTTTCTGTTTCTCTATATAACTCTGCGTTATATAGAGATTAAAAAAAAAATCAGTTAAACTTATCTTGCATTTACTGAAGTCTACTGAAAATTAAAAAAAATTTTTTTTAAATTTTTTTGACAGGCAGAGTGGACAGTGAGAGAGAGACAGAGAGAAAGGTCTTCCTTTGCCATTGGTTCACCCTCCAATGGCCATCGTGGTCGGCGCACCGTGCTGATCCGATGGCAGGAGCCAGGTACTTCTCCTGGTCTCCCATGGGGTGCAGGGCCCAAGCACTTGGGCCATCCTCCAATGCACTCCCTGGAAGAGGGGTGTAACCAGGACAGAATCCGGTGCCCCAACCAGGACTAGAACCCAGTGTGCCGGTGCTGCAAGGCAGAGAGGATTGGCCTAGTGAGCAGTGGCGCCGGCTTACTGAGCATTTTTAAGAGTGTCTCCTTAACCCATCACGTTTCTTTCTGATAGCATTAAAGTAGGAAACAAGAATGTAAACAGCTTGAGCATCAGCATCTTCCAAAGATTTCAGATCAACTACTCTATGAAAGAACATAGTAGTTTTTTTTTTAAGATTTACTTGGTTGTTTTTTTTTTTTTTTTTTTTTTGAAAGTCAGAGTTACATAGAAAGAGAAGGAGAAGCAGAGAGAGATAGAGACCTTTCATCCGCTAGTTTACTCCTCAGATGGCTGCAACTGCTGTGCTGATCCAAAGCCAGGAGCCAAGAGCCTTTTCTGGATCTCCCATGTGGGTGCAGCAGCCCAAGGACTTGGGCCATCTTCTTTCTTTCCCAGGCCATAGCAGATAGCTGCATCAAAAGTGGAGCACCTGGGTCTTGAACCGGTGCCCATGTGGGATGCCAGAACTAGAGGCAGAGGCTTTACCCACTGTACCACAGCACTGGCCCCAAGAACATGGTGGTTTTTCAGTCTGGCATATCCAGTGATGGAAAACCTATAAGGCTGTCTCTCCAAAACAGACTTTGCAGATAAGTTAGCTTTGGTGTGGAGCTATGCTGGCTTACCCATGACAGCCTGGAGGTTAGTTTTTACAGTGGTGACACAGCATTGGGAATTATAAGTTATATACTTCAAGAAATGAGTTTTGTGTCCTGTAGGACTACCCAGTGACTGGCATTTGTGACAAGTTATATATTCCTTGATAAATCTTAAGTGATATTTTCTGTTTGTTTCTGTTGAACCACAAGTACCCAATTTGGTCAATAAAAATGCAAGATGTTTGGTCTGATGATCCAATATTTTACAGATACTGAAAGTTCACAAAAGTTGTTTTATAGGTTCCTACTTGACAATTACAGAGGTTTCATGACAAATTTCCTTTTCTCTCCAGCAACCATATCTGGATTCTTTTCCCTCATAGAGTTGTACTCCTGATTAAGTAGTTCTTCATTTCTGAGGCACACAGGGTGCAACTGGTTACTGAAGGAGACTCTATTCTTCTTACTGTCTTCACCTTCTAAAACTTTGTCTTTCTCTAGTATTTCATCCTCATGTGGTAACATTTTCTAAAAAATTGCAAGCACATTGTAAGGTAATTGGCTGGTTCAATTTAATCTGGAAGATCACTTTCAATTTTAAGGTCCTTTATATCCTTTACAGTTTAATCATATGCAAAATCAGTTTTCCCTTCTTTTCCTTTTTTTTTTTTTTTTTTTTTGACAGGCAGAGTGGACAGTGAGAGAGAGAGACAGAGAGAAAGGTCTTCCTTGGCCGTTGGTTCACCCTCCAATGGCCGCCACGGCTGGTGCACTGCGGCCGGCGCACCGCGCTGATCCGATGGCAGGAGCCAGGAGCCAGGTGCTTTTCCTGGTCTCCCATGGGGTGCAGGGCCCAAGCACCTGGGCCATCCTCCACTGCACTCCCGGGCCATAGCAGAGAGCTGGCCTGGAAGAGGGGCAACCGGGACAGAATCCGGCACCCCAACAGGGGCGCGAACCCGGTGTGCCGGCGCTGCTAGGCGGAGGATTAGCCTAGTGAGCCGCGGCGCCGGCCCCTTCTTTTCCTTTTGATTGAAGAAGTTCAAATCATCTAGATTGTCAGAAGCTTCTTTTTTTGTCTACTGTCCTCTTCATCAGCTTCCATACGTTTGTCCTTACTTGAATCTGGTTTTACTTGATTTCCAAAGGGAATCTCTTCAATCTGGGCTTTCCCTTCCTTATCTAGTATAAAACTCATCTTCTTGTTCATGGTAGGATCACATGTCAGATCATCCCTGGTTGAGGCTGCAGTTCAAGTGAGTTTGCCATGCACAGAAAGTAGGATTGTGGCAATATGGTGCAGCATATTAAGGCACTGCCTGTGATACCAAAATCCCAAAGGGGTACTGATTCATCTTACAGTTGCTCCATTTCTGATCCAGAAAAAGTCTTTAGTCTTTCAACAGTGAGGATTATGTATGCTCTGGGCATTTTTCTCTTAGAGAGGCACATGCATTCCTTACACTCCTGAATGCCTGGGATTACTGAGTTTTTCTAGTTTTCATGATGGAAAACTAGAAAACTCTCCACACTCCTGGAGAGTACTGTTCTCTGTTCTCTCTATTCCTTTCATGTGTTTCTTTCCTCCCATACAGTGGTAAGTTTTTCCCTGACTACTGCAGAGTAGTGTCAAGTGATGTATGTTGCATTTTTAAGGCATACATACAATAAATCATGTATATACACACACACACACCAGTTTTATAAGGTTCCTTGAAACAATATGCCTTTCCTTGCCTGTCTCTCTTCTTCCAAAACTTATCAAATTAGCTATGATCTGTTTACCTCTGGTAAATATCTAACATTCTTTCAAAAAATATAACCACATAACCAGTTTAATACAGTTCTTTTTTTTCTTCTTTTACATACAGTGAAAATACTGTTTCCAAAAATGACTTTGGTTACTTCTTTTAACTTTTATTAGTGAATTTAGGTGTGTTTTCCATGTTTTGATTTAAAAATTTTCCAAAAAGCATGATAACTATAGAATCATGTTTTTTTATTTTTATTTGACAGAGAGAGAGAGAGAGAGAGAGAGAGAGAGAGAGAGAGAGAGAGAGAGAAAGAGAGAGAAAGAGAGAGAGATCTTCCTTTCATTGATTCACCCCCCCAAATGGTCGCTACAGTGGGAGCTATGCCTATCTGAAGGCAGGAGTCAGGTGCTTCCGCCTGGTCTCCCATGTGGGTGCAGGGCCCAAGCACTTGGGCCATCCTTCACTGCCTTCTTGGGCCACAGCAGAGAGCTGGACTGGAAGAGGGGCAACCGGGACTAGAACCTGGTGCCCATGTGGGATGCTGGTGCTGCAGGCACAGGATTAACCAAGTAAGCCACAGTGCCAGCCCCTCATGTGAAGTTTTAAGGAACAATAACAGACTGGGCTGGCACTGTGGCATATCAGGTAGAATTGCCAATTGCAGTAACAGCATCCCATATGGGCACTGACTGGAGACCTAGCTGCTCCACTATCCAATCCAGCTCCCTGCTAATGTACCTGGGAAAGTAGCAGAAGATAATCCAAATACTTGGGTCCCTGAACTCATGTAGAAGACCTGGAAGAAGTTTCCGGCTTCTGGTTTTTGACTAGCCCAGTTGTGGCTGTTATTGGTCATCTGGGAAGTAAACCTTTAATGAATGGGGATGGAAGACTTCTTTCTCTGTCTCTCTGTAACTCTGTCTTTCAAATAAAGTAAACCTTTATATACATTAAAAAAAATCATAGAGAAATACTACATGTAAATCTTCTACTCATTTATGTAAATCACAGCATCTAGCAGATAACTAGGCAGGTACTGTAATATATACCTAGAACAGAGTGGTACAAACTCAAATGATTCTCAGATTTCTCAAGTTTCATTTGTGCTTAATTCAGTATATTTAGTTGCATGAAGTTTCACTATCTTTGGACTCCTGCATGATAGTCAAGATACAAGCACAGTTACAACACCAGAAGGACCTCTGAATCTGTGTTTTTATAACTACCCCATTACCTTCTATTCTATTCACTCCTAATTTGTCAATCAGCTATCCTCTATTTCTAGAATGTAAAGAGAAGAGAAAGGGATGCTGTTTCTCATTCAGTATAATGCTGAATTCACTGAAATTGTTAGATGTGCAAGGTGTTCTTCTGTATGATATGGGTGTTTCAATTTGTTTAGTTACCAACCATCAGAAGATCATCTTGGTTGTTTCCAGCTTGTGGTTATTATGATTTAGTTGAAAGCTTTTCTCTTCTGTATAATTAATGTTCCTGTGATTGAAATAGGATGTATGGTAACTGCTTTTTAGTTTCATATAGAATGAACTAGCCCTTTTAATTACTGAAAGACATTTTTACTGAACACAGAATCCTAGATTGTTTAGTTTTTCCTTTTGATGTCTGTATTTTAGAGCAATCCAAAGAATCAATGACAAATCCAACAAAACATTTTTCCTATATTTTTTGTTTCATTCATTATTTTTATGTTTGTGTTTAGTGAAAGAAGCTGAAACAGAAAAGGCCATATATTATACAATTTTAGTATAATATCCCAAATAAATAAATTCAAATGTAGAAAATGGTAATTTTTAGATGTCAAGCTTGGAAGAAGTTGGGGAGACAAGGGAATAATTCTTTATGGGCATAGGGTTTCCTTTCTGTGTCATGGAAATGTTCTAGATATGAGTGATATTTGTACAAATATTTTGAATATTCTAAAATGTTACTGAATGATGCAACTGTCAAAGGTGAGATAGAGAAATTATTCTTAATATGAAGTTAACCACAAAAAGAAAATATACAGTAAACACATACATATATATCCAGTTGTACATAGTAACAAAATGCTAGCTAAAGTATGAACTCTAACATTACATGAAGATCGTTACCAGGAAGAAAAATAAGACTATTTTTAAAATAAAAATATATTATAATTTAATGAAAAACATCTTAATCAATAAAATTTTACTCATATACTTATATTCTAGGAAAGTACAACTATTACATATTAAATGTGATTTTTCTTCCTAAAAAATAGTACTGTAATTAATAATTACATATTATCTAATTCTCATAATACATGCAAGCAAATAAAACACAAATACTAGAGTGAAAGGTTTTAATGTAAAAGTACAGTAATTTCAAAGAGAAAACAATGCTGAAAAAAGTCTTCAGCTAGAGAAAGATTAAGTTATGGACTGAAAAAAAAACTGAAAAAGGCATAGAAGAGAACTATGCATTTTTGAAGGTATATTACTACAAAAGGAAAGAAATACAATATATGAAAATCATTCTAATGATCTAGGTTAATAGTTTAGCTTGGGGAGTATAACAATTTATATGGAGACATTATGGTTTGTCACTGTCACTGTACTATGAATGTGTAATGATTAAGAGAAATAAAAATAACAAATGAATATATATAAGGGGAGCTACTAGGACTGAAACAGAAAGGATGGCTCAGAACTAAGAAGATTCCTCTGCTTAACTACTTCTGACTTATCTGAGAGGTACCTCATACTCCTATAAAAGATTGCAGCCATTTTCTACACAGTAAAATTATGCAGCTATGCCTCAGTGTCTGAACAGTGTGTATAACACAAATAGGTCTTGATAAAGGTATTATAACAAAGGAAGTAAGATCAACACATAACTTGGTTTGTTAAAATCTAACATCTTAGCACTCAATTATATTAATGTAGGAAAATGCTAAGGGATTACAGAATTAATTTATAAATTCTAAAGTAAAAACAAAACTGTATTTATCCTGATTTTCTTTTTAGATGTGTACACTAGGGTAATTAATTAATTGATGGGCAAATTATTTTAGAGATCATTGTAGTTAACTAATGAAGAATCATAAAATTAGAAAATTATATCCGACAACTCCGATGAAATAATACATTTAGTCAATGATAATTCTTAATATCACAAAAAGAAAAATAAAAGACATTTGGAAATTTCCCATGAAAGCAAAATCTCTATCGAAGTAGTCTTGCACTAAAAGAGAATCCAAAAAGGGAGATAATAAATCTGATAAAGCTGCTTGATTATACGACTTAGTAAACATCCCAGGAGCAAAATTTGGTCCACTGTTTATGTAATGTGTGGACTAAAAATGGCTTTATAGATCTTTAAATTGTTGGAAAAAACTCAAAAAATATTTTATGACAGATGAAAACTGTATGCAATTCAATTTTTAGGGTCATGAGTAAAACTTTACTGAAAAAAATGCAACTGCTATTCATTTAGGTATGAATTGTTTGGATTGCTTTCCTAATATAAAGCACAGCTGAGTAACTGTGACAGACCAAATGGCCTACAAGTCAACATAATACACAAAATACTATAAGCATTTTAAGAATATAGTCTAGAAAACCTAGACTCTGGGAAATCTTACAGGGAAAAACTATGTAATTTTTTCAGATGGTTACAAACCATCTGCTCAGTCCTGCCAAACAACAAAAAAGTCAATCAACTTAAAAAATACAACACAAAACAAAACAAAAAAAGAAATACTAGGTAAATTTAAAGCTGTGACTGGCATGTCACATAATGCTGAAAAGTTTGAGTTTTCATTTAAATGTGGTATTATTAGGGTTGTGCTTATTTAAAAAACTTTGAATACATATAAATAAAAACCCACAAAAATATTTGATAATAGGTGCAGTTGAGAATTGCTGATTCAATGAACTAACCATATTTTATTTTTGGATAATTAGTATTAGTATTTTAGGAAATAGAAAGCTAACTGTATCTTAAGAAACTAAATATTAAATAATTCTAACAGATTTTATCTGTTTACACTTATTACATGGAGATTTTTTATAGAAATTATATGCTTATCTACCTATTATTTACCTGAACTGTTTCCAAAATCCTCTGGGTACATAGTATTGCAGTCGGGAAGCAGCTAAATGACCAAAGACGACCTGAAGGTGTCTTAGGACACCAATATTGTACTCTTTTCTATCTTCAGTCTTAGTTAATGCTGGTTTGTCTTCAAATTGATGAGGATATCCAAAAACATCATCTCGAAGATCAACATTAATCTAGGGACCAAAAAACACCATTGTGAGCTAACCTCACTCACTTTAAAAGTACAGTGAAGTAAGCAAAAAGAAATAACAAGTAGTGAATGAATGACTTGCATTATTTTGTATTCCTTTCTCTGAAAGCACTGAATTTTTAATCTATAGTATTAATGCTTAATTCAGATAGGTTGTTACAAAAGGTATCACAGATGAGTCATAAATGAAAAATAATAATCTTTTAACATCCACTGGTGGTAGTATAATAAAGTCTGGTGAAGTAATACTGATTGGAGACAAATGAATGCTCAGTCATAAGTAAATTTGGGGCTATAAATTAATTGGCATTTGGAGGATTCAAGTATCTTCTTGCAGTTTTGTTATTGCTTTTTTGTGGTTTATATGGTCTAATTTAGATAAAATGATGGATTTGTTAACACTAAATAACTACAGATATTAAGAGTAACTGTGACAGAAATAGCAGGATAGACTAAAACTATAAGGCCATCATTTCTTGGTAGCTACAGAACTCTGCTTTGTATCTGAGGCTTTTGACACAGAAAAACAGTATTTAGTTTCTGCCCTTAAGAAGTTAACAGTCAAGAAAAACAAGATAGGAAATAGACACTATTTATCATCATGTGTAGACAACCTAAAGCACAAGGAACCAAGCGTAAATGTGACATATTTAATTTAAAGTATTTATCATAAGTCAGATGCCTCATTTACTTATTGCCAGTATGACTAAACTTGCTGTGACAGAAAATGAGTATAGAACTAGGCTTTAAATTTCATTTTTTCTCCTGTGTTGTTCTTGATCAGTTATTGGTTTGGGCACCCCATAGAGACTTCAAAAAAGTAAACCAAATGCCTAGTTGATAAGATTTATTAGATGTGAGAAGAGTGAAGGCAGGTATATAATTCAGAACCTCTGTAAGCAATGATTATACAGAATCTAATTTCTAGTCACTTAAGGGAAGAAATGTAAGAATGGAGAAATAAACCATATACAATATTGACATTTATTCAGTTTCTATACACAGGAATAAATGAAGAAAGATAAACAATTTGGGTATAAATATGACCAAAACTTTTTTGCACCCTATTCCCAGATGTGTAAGAGCAATATCACTATGTATACCCAGAGATACTAACCTAATTTTCATTCTGCTATAGTCTGTAAAAAGTAGTCTTGGATGGCAATATTTTTTCTGTTAACTAACATTGTTAATATAATAGATCATTTAGCATTATTTAACAAACAAGTTTACTTTCCTATGAGAAAAATCAGTAATTTGAGAAAATATTAAGATATTCTAAGTATAAGCATAAATAATGAAACGGACATACTGTGGAGTAAGTAAAATTGAGTAGTTTTTTTACAAATAGTAAATTATATTTAAAATTTAAAACAAAAGGACTAATTTTCTAAAAGAAAAAACTAATAAAACTTATTAAAATGAAGTTTTAATAAGCCTATTAGAAAACTGAGCACTACAATGCAATAGAAAGAGTAAGTTCAGTGATTCTAAGACAATTACCAAATGCAGTTGAAAACAATCCTATGAAGGTACACTATTCTGGTACCAGAATCTTCAAATATAGAAAAGAGAATTGATAATTAAAATTTACCTCAATGTCCTGCTTCTCTTCCCCATATATATTATCATCTGTATCACTACCTGTGCCTTCAATTGCAAGAATACTGTTCCTGATGGAAGGAATCATGTATAGTTGCTGAATCACTGAATTCATATAACAAGTAGCACCAGCATTTTTGAGTCCCACAAATCCTTCTGGTGGCCGGGGTCCAACAGGTGGCAAATACTCCCACTCAGTAAGTGCTTCAAAAGCTGAGAGAAGAAAAGAAGATACTTATAGCATGAAAACAATGTCCACTGACAGCTCTGATAGCCTAATAAATCAATATTAGCAACAATTTCTACACCACTATAATTACTATTAAACAGTATTCTAAAATTTAATTTCAACATTACACACTATACAGATGCTCAGAATAAAACTTGAGTCCAGTTTTTATTTATTATATTTTAGGATTTATTTTTATTGGGGCTGGTATTGTGGTGTAACGTAAGCTGCTGCCTTTAAGGCTTGCATCCCATATGGGCACTGGTTTGTGTCCCAGCTGCTTCACTTTTGATCCAGCTACCTATTAATGGCCTGAAAAAGCAGAACAAGAAAGCCCAAGTGTTCAGGCTCCTACCACCTATGTCAGAGACTCAGATGGGGTTCCACTTTCTTGGTTTTGGCCTGGCCCAGACCTGGCCACAGCAGCCGTCTAGGGAATGAACTAGATGATGGAACATTCAGTCTTTTTCTGAAAATGCAGTTTCAGAGTCTGGGAGTAAGATCTCCAACCTGTTCACTCTCTCAAATGGCTACAACAATTGGGGCTGCCAGGCAGAAATCAAAGCTAGATATACCATCTGAGTCTTCCACATGGATGGCAGGGGCCCAAGTTCTTGGTTTTCACAGGCACACTAACAGGTGCTCAGATGGGATGTTGCTGGTGGTTTAACTTGCTAAGCCACATGCTGGCCCAAGCCTACTCTTTATGTTATTCTTATGTAGTTTTATTTAATTATTGTAAATTTACCTACTTAAAAATACTTTTTACTTTTAAAATAATTATCTTCAATGAATTATAGAAAGAAAGAGAGTGCCGGCGCCGCGGCTCACTAGGCTAATCCTCCGCCTAGTGGCACCGGCACACCGGGTTCTAGTCCCGGTCGGGGCACCGGATTCTGTCCCGGTTGCCCCTCTTCCAGGCCAACTCTCTGCTGTGGCCAGGGAGTGCAGTGGAGGATGGCCCAGGTGCTTGGGCCCTGCACCCCGTGGGAGACCAGGAAAAGCACCTGGCTCCTGGCTCCTGCCATCGGATCAGCGCGGTGCGCCAGCTGCAGCGCGCCGGCCGCGCCGGCCATTGGAGGGTGAACCAACGGCAAAGGAAGACCTTTCTCTCTGTCTCTCTCTCTCTCACTGTCCACTCTGCCTGTAAAAGAAAGAAAGAAAAAGAAAGAAAGAAAGAAAGAAAGAAAGAAAGAAAGAAAGAAAGAAAGAAAGAAAGAAAGAAAGAAAGAGAGAGGTCTTCCTTCTGCTAGTTTACTCCCCAAGTAACTGCAATGACACAGGCTAGACCAGGCAGAAGCCAAGAGCTTCTTTCAGGTCTCATAGGACCTTGAGCCATCTTCCACTGTCCTCCTACCCACACTAGCAGGAAGCTGGATTGGAAGTGGAACGGCTGGGACTAGAATCAGTATTCAGCTACAGGTGGTGGCTTAACCCACTGAGCCACAGAGCTGGCTCTGGTCAGATCTTTTATGTAAACAAACCAACACATTACAGCATTTTTAGTTTTCATTGCATATACTATCACTTAGATTCAAGCCACTGTTTAGATTCATAAAGACTATTACCAAAACATGAACCCATGCTTCATTCCTTATTAAAAAGTAACAGAGTAACAAGTTCTTTATCTGTATCTCTAGCCTTTTTTGAGGAAACAGTAAGACTGTATATTTGAAAGTACTGAGTATAAACTATGAGCTTACTCTACATCCTTTTTTTTTTTTGACAGGCAGAGTGGACAGTGAGAGAGAGACAGAGAGAAAGGTCTTCCTTTGCCGTTGGTTCACCCTCCAATGGCCGCCGCGGCCGGCACACCACGCTGATCCGATGGCAGGAGCCAGATACTTATCCTGGTCTCCCATGGGGTGCAGGGCCTAAGGACTTGGGCCATCCTCCACTGCACTCCTGGGCCACAGCAGAGAGCTGGTCTGGAAGAGGGGCAACTGGGACAGAATCCGGTGCCTCGACTGGGACTAGAATCCGGCGTGCCGGCGCCGCAACGTGGAGGATTAGCCTAGTGAGCCGTGGCGCCAGCCCTCTAAAGTAATTTTGTTCTTTTTGTTTCACAAAAAGAATCTTAAAGAAATAAAAATAAAACCATGAAAGAGTATTAGCTTAACCAATTAACTTAGAAGACTAAGTATTTTATGAAAATCAATGTCTACTTTTAAACAGATACCACAGGATAAATAAAAAGATCTTGGGCAATACATTTAGAAGCTTGTAAAACTTAGAGACGGTCTAACAAAGATAATTTTAAGTGTTCTTAAAGAATGCTACAGTTAATCACAATGATAAGCTCTTTTTTGTCTTTAAAATGGAATAGATTCAATGGTATAATTTTTGTGTTACATTATTTATTGTTTCCTACTTCTCCCAGGGGTTAAAAGCAACTACCCAGTTTTTAGGACTGATGTGGTTACTGAGAACATAATAAATTACAAAGGTTTTCTTGTCACATTCTTAGAGCTTCAAACAAACCTATCTTCCTTAGAACTTAAATTTAAAAGCATGCGAAATGTGGCCGGTGCCGCGGCTCAATAGGCCAATCCTCCGCCTGCAGTGCCAACACACTGGGTTCTAGCACTGGTCGGGGCACCAGATTCTGTCCCGGTTGCCCCTCTTCCAGGCCAGCTCTCTGCTGTGGCCAGGGAGTGCAGTGGAGGATGGCCCAAGTGCTTGGGCCCTGCACCCGCATGGGAGACCAGGAGAAGCACCTGGCTCCTGCCATCGGATCAGCGTAGTGTGCCAGCCATGGCGTGCCGGCCGCAGCGGCCACTGGAGGGTGAATCAATGGTAAAGGAAGACCTTTCTCTCTGTCACTCTCTCTCTCACTGTCCACTCTGCCTGTCAAAAAAAAAAAAAAAAACAAAAAAAAAAAACTAAAAAAAAAGCATGCGAAATGTAAGCTAGGGCATGAAAATCTTTCCAAAGCATAAAATTGATTATATAACTAACTGGCATTAACTGACTTCTTGCTGCTAAAGAGTTTGGATTTCACTTTACATATGATTAAATAAAACCTCTAGGGGCTGGTGTTGTGGCATAATGGGTTAAAGCTCCAGCCTGCAGCGGCAGCATCCCTTGTGGGCACTGGTTCCAGTCCTGGCTGCTCCATTTCCCCTGGGAAAACAGCAGATGATGGCCTATGTCTTTGGGTCCCTTTGTTCATGTGGGAGACCCCAAAGAAGCTCTTGGCTCCTGGCTTTGGATTGGCCCAGCTCTGGTGGTTGTGGCCATTTAGGGAGTGAACAAGCAGATGGAAGACCTCTCTTTCTTTCTCTCTGTAAATATTTATTTATTTCAAAAAAAATCTTTAAAAAAATTTTACGTTAAGCTACCTAAGACATCTATAGGAGCCATTTATAAATGTGGAAAATTTTCTGTGTTAATCTTCTCACACTGTATAATAGTATTAATTATACACCTAATAAAAATGTTTAAACTTGTTGCTTAAAAAGCATACTGACAGTTTTCTACAAATGGAAAAATCAGAACTTAAACAATGAAATATTAGCCAATATAAACAGCTTTGCCATTTAAAATACTTACTAGTCATTGCTGTGCCTATGTAATACATTTCAGTCAAACAGTCTACTATCTCTTTGAGATTTTTTACACAACCAACAGCTAATGCCACAAGAAGTTCAAAACCAGCACTGATCGTAGCTGGTGAACTACAGACTGGAATAGCCTGTTCAGCTGGCATCTCTCCATTTCTTACATATTGCAGGTAAACTTTGGATGCAGGAAAGATGAAATCATCAATTAATTCCTATAGATATTAAAAGAAGTCACATATTATTAGTAAAACATGTATTTTCGAAAAACTGTCTCTTTGAAACTTTAATAATTACATGATTTAATATCTCATTATATCGCAAAAGCAATTTTCGATTTTCTAGTAATATAAACTATAGCTTAAAAATACTCAGGCTGGTACTGTTATGCTGGCATCCCATATGCACAGCAGTTCTAGTCCCTGCTGCTCCTCTTCCGATTCAGCTCTCTGCCGGATAATCAGCAGAAGATGGTCCAAGTCCTTGGAACCCTGCACCCTCTTAGGAGGGCTGGAAGAAGCTCCATGTTCCTGGCTTAGGATCAGCAGTACAGCCATTGCAGCCATTTGGGGAGTGAGCCAGTGGACAGAAGATCTTCCTTTCTGTCTCTCTCTCTCTGTAACTCTACCTCTCAAATAAATAAAATCTTTGAAAAAAAGTACTCAGTAAAATTAATAAACAATTATTTTCCAGATTAGATACTTTAAAAACTCCAAAGAAAAATAGATGAGAATCATACTAAAGAAAATTATATTCTAAATAAAAACTCCTTGAATCAGATTCAAACTGAAATAAAAATAAAATATATCAGAATTGAACTCTTTTACTTGAATTATAAGGCATATACAATTATCAGAAAATATGACATAATATATAAAATATACACAGCCTTGCAAGATAGAGGTATTTCCATTTTGAAATAAGATCAAATAAGAACTGAGATTTATGAAACAGCAAAATCAAATAACTCTGCCTACTTGACTTTTCAAAGCATTTATCTGGCTTTTTTGTAGTTACTAAAATAAACCTTGTCAAGTGAGGCACATGTTTAAAAATTACAGTAACTTTATAGCATTAAAACGTTTTTATAAATAATAAAGATCAGAATAGCGTTTGAAGCATAATACTAAAGAGCTCAAGAAGACCCACATGCAAACCAATAATGATTAGCTTAGGATAAAAATTTAAAGCTTACTTTAATAAGATTGGCACCTCCATTTTCACAACCAATGTGATACTTTTTCTCAGGAGTTTGAAAGGCAATCAACTCTTTTGTTACCCCAAGATGTCCTTCCAAGATTGGCTCTTCAATATCTGTTTCACCTGTGTTTTTAACATCATCCTGCCAAAGGAAATTTCACAGGCCTAACTTATAAGATAGGTAAGGACAGAAGAATCACTACGAACAAGAGACAGAGGTGATCTCAAATATAATAAACTACCTAGATGGCCAAACTTTTCCATCTAGGTAGTTTATTATTTTTTTTTTAAAACCCTACACAAGAGTTAAATGTGAGCAAGTTTTCCTCCCAGGGACATTGAGACAATACTTGGATTTACAGGTGGGCACTGACAGAGATTATTATAGTGTCTAGAGTTTGATTCAAGAATGCTGCCCAACATACTACAATCTAAAAGTTAATTCCTCACAAAAAGGAATTTTGGTCCAAAATGTAAATGCAAAGGAATAGAAATGCTGCTTCCAAGGTGAACAACTGGCACAGTGGTTAAGGACTGATTAGGGAGTGCACATACAGAACTGGAGTACTAAAGTCTGGATCTTGGCTCTGTTTCCTATTCTAGCTTCCTGCTAATACTACCTGGGAGGCAGTAGGAAATGGCTAAAGTACACAGAAACCCTGCTATTCATGTGGGTGACCTGGATTGAGTTCCTGGCACCCACCTTTAGACTGGCCCAGTCCCAAATCTCAACAGAGCTCTGTCTGTGTTTTGAATAAATCCTGCTCAATTATAAAATACTAGAAGGATGTTAATCTGAAAGCCAAAGCTAATAAAGTTAAAAAATATGTTCTCACAAAAAATATAATGCAAGATATCAGATGGCTTAATAATGCTAACCTATAATACTCTGAGTTGAAGGTACATAATGATCATTAGCAAACACAGTCTAAAAATATCAAAGTGTAAGAATCTGAGTATCAAACTCCAAGTCAAATTTAAGTAAAACTAGTTGTGAATTTTTTCTATGACTCACTGCTGAATTATTTTAGTTATGAATTCATCATGAACAATATGTCTATTATGAACAGTATATGTTTATTATTCTCATGTTTTTAATAAGAACATTCACTCAGGAATGGTATAAAATAAGTATTGAAGGGGCTGGTGCTGTGGCATAGCCGATAAAGCCACTGTCTGCAGTGCTGGCATTCCATTTGGGCGCTGGTTCGAGTCTCGGCTGCTACTCTTCCAATCCAGCTCTCTACTATGGTCTGGGGAAAGCAGTAGAAGATGGCCCAAGTCCTTGGGCCCCTGAACCTATGTGGGAAGACCTGGAGGAAGCTCCTGGCTCCTGGCTTCAGACTGGCACAGCTCCAGCTGTTGCGGCCAACTGGAAAGTGAACCAACGGATGGAAAACCTCTCTCTGCCTTTTCTCAATCTGTGTAACTCTAACTTTCAAATAAATAAATAAAATCTTTAAAAATAAGTATTCTATAACTTACCTTAATCCTTTTGAGCCAATCAATTTCATTGTTGAGAAGAACCTCAGCATTAGGTACATTAATATTACTGTTATAAGCGTAATTAAGAAGATGCCGTAAAAGTGTGAAATATTCACCAGAATGTTTACCCCTCTCTCTTGCTGTGCTCTGAAATAGTACATTAAGCAATGTAAATTTGTAAGTCTATACTCAGAATCCATATTAGTGAACTGAAATTGTGGAAATACATCACAGATATAAATGATAAGTTCTTCGGTTTTCATTCTTCCAGTTAAAGTAGTAAATTTTTTCCTAGTCTTTTACAAGAAACAAGTAAAAAGCAGTATACAAATGTTATAGTACTTCATTAAATCACAACTACTCAAAGTTTAATAAAATAATTAAAATTTCTGAATGTCTTTCCATTTTAAGAATGAATCACATTGATAGGTTCAGCTAAAAATGTCTTACCCCCAAAACAGTAAAGAGTAGAGTGATGAAGAAAAGCAGAGGCCTATGTCCCATGCAACATCTGGTACACATCAGAAAAAACTGCTCTTGTGCTAACTGGCGAACAGTTCTAGAGAAAAAAAATTGTATTGATTTTTTGTTACCTTCATGAATAACAACAAAATGATCCAACACAGATATATCTTTATCAAGGAATATGAATTAACAAAAATATTAGGGAGTCCCTTAGTTAGCATTTAGTTAACAAACAAGAATATATGAACAATAAGGTGTTTGTCAGGGAATTGAAAACAAAATGCCAAACAACAGACTGGAAACATTACTGCTAATAATACTCTTCAAATGTGTGGATTTTTCAGAATTTTTAATACAACATGTGGGTGGGTTGGTGGAGAGACAGATCATTTTAAAAACAAGCATGGAAAAAGAAATTCTGGAAATTCATCTCCAGTAAGCCCTTTATGTATTTTTCAGCCTCCTTAGTTGTTTTCAGTGAAGTATGCTTTGGAGCAAAGAACTAATGGGAACTCAAGATAGCTAGAGATATTCCTGATAAAAGCAGTTCTTGAAATGTGGTTGCTAGATAAGCATTATTAGATTAGCTGGGAATGCCTAAGAAGCAAATTCTTGGGCCCTTTTTACATCATTAATCTCAGGAAGAGATTATGTTAAAAAGCCACATCAATGATTCTGTATTCTGAAAATCATTCAGCATTATATTGCATAATATCCTGTCTGAGAGGCAATGGTTATTAACTGACCTCTGAATTCAATATAAGAAATTTCATCTGATTATAAAATTGTTTTCAGTCCTCTAGAATAAACATGCCAGAAGCATTCATTCACCTACTAACTGCTAAAATTTTAGAAACTACAGCAGAGGGGCTGGCACTCTGGCCTACTAGGTGAAGCTGCTGTCTGCAGTGCTGGCACCCCATATGGGCACTGGTTTGCATCCCTGCTATTTCACTTCTGATTCAAATCTCTCCTATGGCCTGAGAAAGCCATAGAAGATGGCCTAAATCATTGGGCCTCTGCACCCGCGTGGGAGACCCAGAAGAAGCTCCTGGCTCCTCGCTCTGATCGGAGGATGAATCAGTGGACAGAAGACATCTCTCCCTCTCTCTCTTCCTCTCTGTAACTTTGATTTCAAATAAATAAATCTTTAAAAAAAAACTACATCAGAGGACATGCTCAATAATGATTATAAAGTCAATAAACACTACTTGTTTAAGGCAAAAAAATCTTTAATCTCTCTTAAAAATTAATATTTTAAAGTTCTCTCAAATTTTGGAAATGATTCAATGTTCTATTACCATGGGAAAATGCTGCAACGAAAATTCACTTTAAAGCTATTTAACAAAGCAAATCTGCCTCAATTAAAAATATTTCATAAACTAGTGCCAGGATTTACTTTAAAAAGTTGGCTCATGAAGTAAAGATTCCAAAAACCAACAAGAGCTTCATCGGAATGATGTGGCTTCTACAAATGATGCAAGCTCACTTAAACCTGTTTAAAGTCTGCCATTGCCTTAACTTCACAGCTTTGTTCAGAGAATGTACATGATCAGCATAGCAATACCCAAAGCAATGAATTTTGTTCTACTTAGTTTCACAAAAGTTAGCTGTTTGATGCTGTAGGAGTTTCGCTATGTTGATGAAAGTACCTGGCATCAAGAAAGGCATTTTAGGTGTTAAATGTTGACTTACTTTACATTTTAAATGTAGATAATTACATTACTGTATTCCTGTTACCTGCTCTACTTCTGAAACAAACTGTGGTTTAAATGTAAAGGATTTTATATTTTATGTATTAATCTTTCTCCTGTCTTCATTTTTAATTTTTACATTTAATTTTCCTATTACTCTATTAAAGCTTCATCTATTCATTTTTACTTTCTCTGTATTTTGTGGATAAATTTATTTTTGATTCTATTGTAACAACAGAGAGCACAAGTACAATAATCAAACATGACCTTTATACAAACATTCTTTAAATTTTTTTCTTCAAGTTACAGGAACTACCTGCCTACTAACCACTTAAGAACAAAATTTCTAGCAATCCCCACAATAACTCTAGAAAACATGATTTGTCTTAGACCTGTTCAATAGAAAACATTGTTAATTAACATTAAAAATCAAGAAATAAAAGTTGAGTGATTTGGTATGTGTATGGAAACTAGGAAATGCCTGTATTACCACAGGCATTCCAGAATATTTCTCAAATACCATTTATCTTGTTTTACTCCTCTTTTGAAGCACCCTGAAGATTGTCTGTCTGATGTTTCATTTTTTTTATCAGTATTTTTCAGGAAGAAAGAGAGAAGGAAAAGACGACGACACAGAAAGTAAGAGGAAGAAAGGGAAAACAAATTCTAAGGTTCAGCTTAGTAAATAACATTAGTGGTGCTCCTTTCTCTCATATTTACCCAAAGTTAATCCCAAAGAACTTTCAAGGATTTCAAAAAGTCTGTCTGATTTATAAAAAGCAAAGATGGTATTCAAAAATTACATCCAAACAGGGTAATCTATTTGCTTTCCTTCATAATTTTCTGAAGTTAAGGACGACTGAATACTATTAACCTAATTTTCAATGGTGTTTAAAACTCTATGAATTAGAGGAAAGGTAGCAGCATTTCTAGAGTGTAATTAGTAGACTTCAGTAACAAATAATTCTCCAACTCTGAACTGGACACTGACTCCACCTTCAATTATGTAGTAGCTCAAAGTTCTGACAATGACCTATAAAATTTTACACAGCATATACAGACCGTATGTTATCCTTATACCTTCATATTATTTACTAACCACCCTTGTAACACTGCTTCAGCCATACAAATCACTACTTTCAATCATTCTTCCATTCTTCTAACCGGTCAAATAGGTATGAACTAGGGGCATTCACATTTGTTTTTTCTGCTGTATAATCTTGTATGATTACTTTTATTCTCTTGCATTCTTTCACTTTAGATTATTTACTAACAGTCACCTAGCTAAAATATTTTTTGTTCTCTAAAGATTTTAATATATATTTTAAATATATGTATTTGCATATATATAAATATGCTTATTTATTGATTGATTTGAAAGTCAGTTAGAGATCCAGCTTCTTGCTAATATGCCTGGGAAAGCACAGAAGATGGCCAAAGTCCTTGGGCCCCTGCACTCATGTGGGAGACCTGGAGGAAGCTCCTGGCTCCTGGCTTTGGCCTCACCCAGGAAAGGAAATTGCGGCAATCTAGTGAACCGCTATATTGAAGATCTCTCTCTCTCTCTCTCTCTCTCTCTCTCTCTCTCTCTCTCTCTCTCTAACTCTACCCTTCAAATAAATTAATTAAATTAAAAAAATAAAAGAGAGAACTTTAAAAAACATTTCATGGTGAAATTGCATTACTACCTTCTGTATGATACAGTTGAGGTTTTTAATGACAGACCATATTATCAATGTGACACCCTGATCTCTGATTCTGGAAGGGGCAAAGCAGGGCTTATTTGAAAATAATTGCGTTTGTACTAGCTGTCTTGGGATCACTTGAAGAACTGCTGAAAACATACACATCTCTTGTTTAATACAGCACTAAGTCATGATAAAACGCCAGGAACTAGTCAAAATTTACACTGCTGAGAGAAAATTTATAGCTGATACATCTAATAGATGATAAAAGAAAAGATTAAAAGCTCCCCACCCTCTTCACTATCTGGAGAAAATCAAGATGTGACAAAGCAGCCAACGATAGTGAGGGATTTAGAAAATTACATGCTCATGACAGCATAAAAACCTTGAACTTTCAATTTAGGCTTACATATTGTCTAAACATGAGCAGGAATTATAAACAATTCTGATAGGTATTAAAGGAATGTGAAAACACAGACCAAATATGAAAAACTAAAATGTATTTTTGTTCCCCTTTAAAATACAGTGCTTGGGAGCCAATGCTGTGGCTCATTTGGTTAATCCTCTGCCTTGTGGTGCCGGCGTCCCATATGGGCACCGGGTTCTAGCCCCAGTTGCTCCTCTTCCAGTCCAGTTCTCTTCTGTGGCCCAGGAAGGCAGTGGAGGATGGCCCAAGTGCCATCCATGGGAGACCAGGAGGAAGCACCTGGCTACTGGCTTCAGATCGGCACAGTGCACTGGCTGTAGCAGCCATTTGGGGGGTGAACCAACAGAAGGAAAAGACCTTTCTCTCTGTCTTTCTCTGTCTAATTCTATCTGTCAAATAAATTAAAAAAATAATTGACTTGTATGTAAATTCTAATCTAACACATGGTGATCATTTAAAAAAATAAAATACAGCCATCAGGCACATGGCATAGAGAGATAAGCTGCTGCTTGCATCCCATATTTCTGCCAATTTGAATATATTCAACTGCTATTTCATATATTTGCATTTTGTAGAGTATAAAAATGAAGAATAGTAAAATACTGATTGTTATAAATTTTCTAATGCACTTATCTTTACCAGTGTTATTTATTTATTTGATGTCATTCTACTCTCAGTCCTTGAAAGGCATAGCTAGTCAACAAATTCTTTACTTTCTTTAATCCAGAGCTCTTCCCTTTCATTCTTTTTTTTTTTTTTTTTTTTTTGGACAGGTAGTTATAGACAATAAGAGAGAGAGAAAGAGAGAAAAATCTTTCCGTTGGTTCACTCCCCAAATGGCTGCTATGGCTGGAGCTGCGCTGATCCGAAGCCAGGATCCAGGTGCTTCCTCCCAGTCTCCCATGTGGGTGCAGGGCCCAAGCACTTGGGCCATCCTTCACTGCCTTCCTGGGCCACAGCAGACAACTGGACTGGAAGAGGAGCAACTGGGACTAGAACCCGGCGCCTTTTCATTCTTTTATATATTTTAATGCGAAGACAGTGTTTAAAGATAAATCTGGAATCATAACAATATACAGAAAGATACATTAGCACAGGGCAGTTTTTATTATCAAGACTATAGCGGTAATCCAAAGAAGATGGTATTATTCAAACTACACTGTTGTAAATTTGGAATCTTAATTGTAATCCCAAATATGTCCACTAAGCGAAAATAAAAACATTGTTCATTATAATACATCAGCTAAATTTTTAAGAAAATACAAAAATTAAAGAAAAAAGTATTTATTCTACATATAGAAAACAGCTAAATGTCAGAGCTAAAAAAAGTCATTCCTGACTTGATCAGCTCTTGTCCTGACTGTCCAGGAACAACTTAATACTTTATCCCTTTTAGTATCTTTTTTTGTTCTAGTACTATTTGTTGAACTCTGTAATTAACACACAATTATTCTTAGGTGTTTAAATTTAACTGAAAAGTGATCCCTGTTAAATTTAAGAGTGGGAATAAAAGAAGAGATGTACAGTTCAGAACATGCTCAATCGGACTTGCCCAAACAGAAGACTTAGAAACGTGCCACGGGATTCCAATTCAATCCCATCTAGGTTGCAGGTACCAATGCCACCTCACTAGTCAAAGTGATCAGTTTCAGTTCACAACTGATCATAACGATAGGACTAAGAGTCAAAGGGATCACACAAACAAGACTAGTGTCTGCTAATACTAACTGATAGAATTAAAAAGGAGAGAACAATCCAACATGGGAAGCGGCACACACCTAAAAGAAAGATCTCTGTGAGTGAGATCCCAGTGGAAAGTACGGGCTATCAGAGAAGAAGGTACCTTTCTCTGAAGGGAGGAGAGAACTTCCTGTTTGACTATGACCTTGTCTAAATAAGATCACAGCTGGTGTACTCAAAAGGCTTCCATAGCCTTGGCAACTCATGACAAGAGCCTTGGGTGATTACTGACATCATAAATAAGAGTGTCAACTGGCAGCCATCGGCATGAACAGCGTTGGGGAGGTGTGTACAGACATGAAGTGCGAGTACGACCAGTGCTTCAATCGCTGGTTTGCTGAGAAGTTCCTTAAGGGGGACGGCTCTGGGGACCCATGCACCGACCTCTTCAAGCGTTACCAGCAGTGCGTTCAGAAAGCAATAAAGGAGAAGGAGAATCCTATTGAAGGACTGGAGTTCATGGGCCATAGCAAAGAAAAGCCTGAAAACTCTTCTTGACCTTGACAGACACCTTGCAGTTGTACCCCCTCCAATCAGGAAACTGAGGACCCTGGATGTGTCCACTGAGATTGTGAAGATGACCATTGGATTTGATGTGGTGTTTAGTTTTCTTCCTCACTTGTAAGAGGATGAACCAACCACCATTCTGCTTTGAGACGATCTCTCACTTGCTCTAGCATCTCGCAGGAACTCATTGTGCTGAGAGGAACAATTTCTTGGGACTATGGATGGGTGCAATATTTGGTCTAGCATTAGCTTTAAATATACCTTGTAGGTAAATAATGATAAACTAGCCAGGATGATCAAGGTTGCCTGACCTCTTGATTTTTGCTGTGAATGATATGACATACACTGTACTGGGGTCATTCTCCATCAAAGCAGTAGGCCAGGGTCTCTCTCTCTCTCTCAGGGAGCTAATGCTCTGACAAGGGGTCAGGGCACCATGGTTTGATCAGTGCTTTGGGAACAGAGGACCAGTTCCCTGCCTTAACAAAAGATGTCAGGTTCAGAGGTGAAACCTTCAGGAGTGTTGTGGTGGTCATGGTTTCGGAGCTCATGCTGCATCTCAGAAATGTAGAACCTGCAGTCATCATAAGAGAGGAGCCTGCACTGCAGGTTTGCTCTCACCAGCCCATAATTCAGTCCAAGACATTAAATTAAGCCAACTGCAGGTCCTAAAAATGCCACATTCTGCTTCTGGTTCTGTAGGGGAAAAGGGTATTTGCTTTTTTTGGCCTTGTTTACCTGCCCTGCGCTGTAATGTCTGTGATCATGAAGATGGAATAAATTGTAACATTTAGTGTCTCAAAAAAAAAAAAAAAAAAGAGTGTCAACTGTTAAATCAACATCAGGAGTCACTGTGCACTTACTCCCCATGTAGGATCTCTGTCCTTAATGTGTTGTTCTGTATGAATTAACTGTATAACTAGTACTCAAATAGTACTTTACACTTTGTGTTTCTGTGTGGGTGCCAACTGTTGAAATCTTTACTTAGTATATACTAGATTGATCTTCTGTATATAAAGATAATTGAAAATGAATCTTGATATGAATGGGATGGGAGAGGGAGTTGGAGATGGGATGGTTGTGGTTGGGAGGTAGATTATAGTGGGAAAAAGCCACGGTAATCCATAAGCTGTACTTTGGAAATTAATATTTATTTAATAAAAGTTTAAAAGAAAGAAAATTAACTGCACAAGTTGTTCTCAAAAAGTACTTTTAGCATTGTGCATGTATGTGTTTGTTTGCAAACTGTTGAAATCTTTACTTAGTATAGTTGTTTTTCTGTATATAATGTTAATCCAAAATGAATCTTAATGAAGAGTGGGTTGGGAGAGGGAGTAGGAGGTATGACGGGAGTAGAGATTGGAGGGTGGGTATGGGAGGAAAAACCAATATATTCCTAAATTTGTACCTATGAAATTTGCATGCATTAAATAAAAGCTTTAAAATAAAAATAAAAAAAAAAGGTCATTTCTTCTTAGTTACCAATTTAAATGTAAAGAGATTAGGCACTTTCATGAAAAGGCATAGACTAGCATAAAAAAAGATATCTACGTGATCTAAGTAACTCACTTTTTAGACTGAGAGGCACAAAAATGTAAAAAGTAAAGGATCCCTTGAGGGTGACAGTGGTAACAAATGCAGTCATGAGCAAAAAGCACAAAGCTTTAGATAAAATTACATGACATACTACAGTAACTAAAATAGCATTGATACCGGTATAAAATCAGACCTACAGGTAGAACACAGAGTCCAGAAATAAAGTCATGCACTTACAGTCAAATAATTTTTGATGGAGGTGCTAACAACACACATTGGGAAAAAATTCTTTCAACTGGATTTCCGTATCTTGAAGCATGATATTAAAACCTTTCACCATATACAATATTAAACCCAAAGTGATGAAAGTAAGATATCAAATCACGAAAATCTGAAGAAAAATATGGAAATGTTTCAAGATACAGATCTGGGAAATTATTTCTGGGGGGATGATTTAAAAAAGAAACATATCAGGCACAAAAATTACCAAATGGGAATAATAAAAAGTTTCTGACCTAATGCCCTGGCCTAACCCTTGTAATTGTAATCATTTGGCAAATGAACCAATGGATAGGAAGTCTCTTCCTCTCTCATACTCTCTGTCTCTCAGATGAACTAAGAGAAAGAAAGGGAAAGACACTATTGATATCGGAAATGACCCCCTAAAATGTATATGAAAATGTGACTCCTTAAAGTTCCCCAGAAGTTCCATCTGGGGTGCCACATATGTTATTGAAATTTGGGGTGCCAGAAAAAAAAAGACCTAAATGAAAGATCTCTGTGAGTGAGATCCCAGTGGAAAGAACAGGTCTTCAAAGAAGGAGGTACCTTTCTCTGAAGGGAGGAGAGAACTTCCACTTTGACTATGACCTTGTCTAAATAAAATAAGAGTCGGTGAACTCAAAAGGCTTCCATAGCCTTGGCAACTCATGACAAGAGCCTAGGGTGATTACTGATGCCATAAACAGGAGTGTCAATTTGTAGTCAACAACAGGAGTCACTGTGCACTTACTCCTCATGCTATAACGAGTACTCAAACAGTATTTTTCACTTTGTGTTTCTATGTGGGTGTAAACTGTTGAAATCTTTACTTAATGTCTATTAAACTGATCTTCTGTATATAAAGAAAATTGAAAATGAATCTTGATAAGAATGGAAGGGGAGAGACAGCGGGAAAGGGGAGGGTTGCGGGTGGGAGGGAAGTCATTGGGGGTGGGGAGCCAATGTAATCTAATCCATAAGCTGTACTTTGGACATTTATATTCATTAAATAAAAGTTAAAAAAAAAACTGAAAAAAAATTTGGGGTGCCACATGATATTACAATATGCTTATTAATAAACCCCCAATATAGTAAGCCCGCGAGGGTTCCTGCCTAATATTTAGAGAAGAATTCTAAATACTGGCATAAATAAACAAGGCAGCATGGTACATTTTAGGCTTTAATTAATGAGAAAGATGAACAGGAGAGTGAGAGATTTATCTAAGGGAGACAGGGGTAAATCTGGGTTCATACAGAGTACCAGGAACCAACCACATGAAAGAGCATCTAGGCCAGGAAGCCTAGGGCAGGTGGCCCAAAGGCCATTTGCCCAGGGGAACAGGGCTACAGCCAGCCCCCTCCTGGCTAGAGGCCAGGGAAGAAGAGAGAGGGGTCACACCATGTCTCAGGCTTTAACCCATTTCCAAAGGGGAGTCCATTAATTAACTTGACTGGCTGGTGGGCACTCAGGTGTGGCTAGGTAGGGACATGAGGTCACACAGGGGCATGGCAAAGGCACAGTCTTCCAGCTCACAAACTTAATCAATTTTAACCTGTTTGTCTGCCTACTTCACTATCTCACACCCTTTTGGATAATTATATGAAAACAAAAACAATAAAGAAAAGTGTAAGACACCCATTGAAACTGAGGTTTATATAAATTAATAGTGAGTATATAAAACTTTGAAGCCCTCTGCAGTACTGGGTAAAGCCTAGTAGGTAAAGACATGTATTCAATGCTGCATCCCACATGTAGTCCTGGCTGCTTCACTTCTGACCTAGCTCCCTGTCAAGGCTTGAGAAAGCATGGAAGATGGCCCAAGCCCTTGGGGCGCCTGCACACGCATGGTTGTCTAGAGGAGGCTCCAGGCTCCTGGCTTCAGATCTGCCCAAATCTGGCTATTGCAGCCATTTGGGGAGTGAACCAGTGAAGGAAGACCTCCCAACCACATCACCTCTCTGCAACTCTGCTTTTCAAATAAATAAATTAAAAAGAAAAAGAAAAAGAGAGCTTAATATTGCTTTAAAAATTTAAATACTACTGTTTGACTCAGCATATCTATTCTAGGCACGTGCTAAAAAAAATTAAAATAGGAAAAGATCTATCTTCTTGGATTATTTATACCAATGCAATTGTTAATAGCTAACACATAGAAATAATTCAAGTATCCATTAATAGATTAGTCTAGAAAGCAATACATATGGTATATTATTCAACCTCAAAAAAATCAATTTGTGACATACAACATGGATGAACCTTAAAAACATTATTCTAAACTAAGCAGACACAAAGAAGTACATATGGAATCTGATTTTCTCAACACTTATTAAGTGTTCCACCCCCACTAAATGGTCTTGACACGTAGTGAAAATTCAGTTCACCAAAAATAAGTTTACTTCTAGGTTTTTAGTTTTATTCTCTGATCTGTACACCTGTGTTACCAGTACAAATCATTTTTAATATGTTAGCTTTAAATTAAGTTTTGACATCAAGAGGTCTTGATGTCTTCCTACTGTTGTTTTTCAAGGCTGTTTTGACTATTCTGGGTCTGTGATAATCCATACTAATATTAAACTAGACTTTTTCAATTCTGAAAAAAAAAACCCTTTGGTAAGGTATTGAAATTTAATTTTAGATTAGAGATAGATTACTATTATTGACATCTTCAAATTAGTTTTGCAATACATGATATGAGGTAAATTTTCATTTGCTTCTTACCACTTTCTTCCATGCATAATTTTATTTATATGTAGTATTTAAAATAGGCAATTTTATAGTGACATAACAATTACCAGCGGGTGGGGAGTGAGAAAAGGTGATTTATGTGGGGAACATAGCAACGATAATGGAATAATACTAGAAACACTCTTAACGACACTGAACTGTTCACTTAAAAGATGCTAAATAACTGGTTTTACATTATATGTAATCACATATTTTACCACAGCAAAGAACAAGCAATAAAAGAAACAAAACCCAATGCCGATATTTAGCAGAGAAATAAAATTAGGTTAAATGGAACATATTACATAAAACTTTCCTAAATACTAAAGTATTAGTAGGTAAGAAAAAAGCTTTATAATTTAAGTTTTGGGATATATTTTCTTCAAAATTAACTCATTTCTACTAGAAAGATTATGGTCAGTTTTCCTTCTAAATAAATAAATAAATCACCCACTTGTTGGAACAATGCAATAATAAGTCAATGATGAAGGTTTTCCAGGCCTTTTCTTTACTAAATGTATCTAAGGCTGTTGGAATCAAAGCAAAACATAATGTCATCACTTCCAGGGCTTCACAGCAAACCTGTTCATCTTCGATCTTTGGCTCACAGCTTGAATTGGGGTTCTGTAAAATTATAATCAGAAATAAATTATCTAGAGACAAGTTTAGGAAAGATGCTAACCTAGTTAGTCTTTAACATAATGTACTTCCAGAAGACCAGCTGGCCTCAAACATTTAAATTGCAGCCATGAAGGCCTTTAGAATACTCTCAAGTGGGATTAAAGGAGCGCACAAGTAAACAAAAGTCAAGTAAGCTGTATTTTCTCATTCTTCTGTAAATGAATAATGATGATGGCACTTAAAAAGTTCATGAAAACAAGTATTACAAGTTCATTTTCATGTGAATATTTCGGAAATCCACGCATAGATATTTTTTTCTACTTTATTTCAATTACTTAAAAGGCACAAAGATAAAGACAGAAAAGCAAACAGACAAAAATCTCCCATCCCCAAATTCCATGAACAGCAAGGGGTTTTGTCAGGTCAATGCTGGAAATCAGAACTCAATTCCAGTCTTTCACATGCGTGGGCAGGTTAACAACTATTTGAGTCATCACCTGTTCCTTCCAAGGATGTGCATTAGGAAGAAGCAAGAACCAAGAATATATCTGGATCTCAAATCCAAGATGTAGGAGTTGTAAGCAACTATAGCTGCTAATTGCTCCAACCCAGTTTGTCATGATATGCAGGTTTCACAAATTTTTTATTTTTAATTTATTTTAATCTACTTGAAAGGCAAGAAGAACAGAGAGAAAGACAGACATATCTCCCATCTGCTGGTTCATGCCTCAAATGTATACAACTGCCAGAGCTAGATCAAGCCAGGATCCATGACAGACGGCAACCTAGGATTCCATCTCAACTGCAGTAGCTGGGATAGAACCATACTCTAATATGAGTTGCATGAATAGTAAGCAGTAGGTTAACCAGCTGCCCTGTAATGCTTGCCCCTCCAAACTTTTTTAAGATCCACTAAAATAAATTCATCTTTTAATTTCATTTTCCACAAACTTTTTGATGTATTCATGTATTCTGGCTTCAGCTATTCTCTTCAAAGAATTATTGCGGCACTACAACTGGGGCAACCTATCTAAAATACCATTTTATTTAAAAAGCAACCATCTCACAAAAATGTTCATGAAGGCAATGGAAAATTTTTGCAACTTAAAATATACTGAGATGGGCTAGTGCTGTGGTGCAGCCAGTTAATGCCCTGCCTTGAAGTGCTGGCATCCCATATGGGAGCTAGTTTGAAACTTGGCTGCTCATCTTCCAGTCCAGCTCTCTGCTGTGGCCAGGGATAGCAGTGCAGGATGGTCCAAGTCCCTGGGTCTCTGCACCCACATGGGAGATCCAGAAGTTCCTGGCTCCTGGTTTTGGATTGGTACAGCTCTGGCCATTGCGGCTAATTGGGGGTGGTAAACCATTGGATGGAAGACCTCTCTCTGCCTCTCCTCTCTCTGTGTAACTCTGCCTTTCCAATAATAGACATAAATCTTTAAAATATATATATTTATATATATTACACTACATATAATATATAAATCTTTAAAAAATATATATATACTGAGAGAGGTTCCTCATAACTTTTAACAGCATCTACACATCAAAATACGTAAGGGTTCCTCAAAACATTAAAGGAATATGAAGTTAAAGATGTTCATTTTCTACAAAACTTTTTTGAATCCATATAGAGAAGTATGCCTGGGACAGATGAGCAATCAAATATTTTTAAAAAATACAAAAGAGGTAAGTAAATGATAGGAAATCAAAGAGTCAGATTCATTTCTGCAAATAACCTAATAGGTGTACAAGAAGCACAACTAATATCTAAATAATATGCCTATTTCACATTAAATGTCATAATTCCAAGAGAAAATTATCAAAAAATTCACATAAGTAGCAAGAAGTATAACAAAGTGGAGGAGAAGATTCATTACAAAGTAATTATTTTGAGAAATTTAAAAATATAATTTTAGAAGGAAACTAACTTATTCTTAAGGCAGAATCATGAAGCACTTTATTTTCCAATAAAAACTACATGTTGTTATTTTATCTCTAAGTAATAGCAAGATAGATATATATAACTTGGTCTATCACACATGGCAGACATAATGAAAACTTAGTCATACTCATAATTAAACAATTTTTACTTTAAAGGTAATATACTTCTATAATAAAACTTACCATCTGATAAATTTTAGTGATTTCTTCATTTGGACTAAATACTAGCTCTAATGCCCCACATCCTGCAGCCCAGATAATTTTTTGTATGGCTCTAATTACACATATATCAGGCATGTATCTTGAGGCCTAAAAAAGTTATTAAAATTAGTAACAGAATAATAAAGAGATGTAGGAAAACAGAACTTTGGCAAAGTTGAAAAAATGGCTGTAAAATAAATACATATGTTTAGACTATCTTTGGTTTCATATTATTTGTATTTTAACATTAAGCTATAATGTGATTTCCCAAATGAAGGACAAGACAAATTTAATATCAATATGCACAGGTTAAGATCTACTTAGGCTCTATAGTATTTTTTCACAAGAGCCATAAGAACAGAAAAATCAGATTATCTAGTCATTCTGCATTTATTTACTAAACAAATATGGAAAAATATGCCAGAGAAGTATTCTGGGTAGTTGATGAACTTCTTAAAAGCTTCATTCCCAACAGTTGAGAGCTAGGAATAATCCCAGTGTCCGTTAACAGATGAGTAAATTAAAAATACATGGAGTGACCATAAAAAAGTGTGAATAAAGTAAAATCATATACCTTTCAAAATCAGGTTCGCTGATAAAATCCAGACACAAAGAAATATACAATCTATAATTCCATTTATGTAAAATGTAACAGGAGCCAGGCACTATGGTGCAGTGGGTCAGGCCTTCATCTGTAGCACCAGCATCCCATATAGGCTACAGCTGAAGTCCCAGCTGCTCCACTTCTGATCCAGCTCCCTGCTGATGGCCTGAGAAAGCAGTGGAACATGGTGCTTGGTCTCCTGCACCCATGTGGGACAATCAGAAAAAAGTCCTGATTTCTGCCTTTGGATTGGCCCAGCTTTGGCTGTTGTGACCAACTGGGAAGCAAAGCAGCAGCAGATGGAAGACTTCTCTACCTCTCCCTTTCTCTGTTTCTAACTTCATCTCTCAAATAAATAAATAACTCTTAAAAAATGAAAACTATTCTACAAAGACAAATAGTGTACTGCAAATTTTAGAGTCAGGGACAATCAGTGGGATAAATTACATATGTGTACATAAAAATTTGGGGGCTGACAGAATCTGTTCCTTGACTCTATCAGCAATTCAAAGGCCTATAAGACAATCTAATTTATGCAAAGCAAACTGTAACTCAGAGAGTCTGGTTAAACATTTTCAGAAGTATTATCTAAAGCTCTAACAAACAGATTAAAGGTAATTAACAAAAAAGAGATGTCTCTGCATCTCCGAATACTTTACTTCAAGTTAAGATTTATGTAATTATTAGTGATTAGAAAACATCCCGGGTGCTAGTCAAAGTTTTATACTAACCTCATCAGATATTTGCTGAGCAAGACGTATTGATACATTTCTGAGCATGCACTCAGATGAAGGATTAGGAATGATCTGAAGGGCACTTTGCAGCACCACTGCTTGACCATGAGTAACCTGGTTAATCTGAAACAAATTAATAATTTTATTTTTATTTGAAATTCATAGTTACACAGAGAGAGAAGGAGAGGCGGAGAGAGAGAGAGATCTTCCATCTGCTGGTTCACTCCCCAATTGGGTATAATGGTCGGAGCTGAGGCACTCCGAAGCCAGAAGCCAAGAGCTTCTTCCTGGTCTCCAACATGTGTGAAGGGGCCCAAGTACTTGGGCCATCTTTTACTTCTTTCCCAGGCCAATGCAGAGAGCTGGATAGAAAGTGGAGCAGCCGGGTCTTGAACTTGTGCTCATGTAGGATGTCCATATTGCAGGTGGAGGCTTTAAACCATTACACCACCGTGCCGGCCCCAATAATTTTATTTCAATTTAAATTTACACATAATTAAACTAAATTTCAATAATGTCTCGATCATTTACTCTGAAACCACGACCACTCTCTCAGGATATCATCCTTGTATGTATCTTCTAAAAATTCAATATGGTTTTCATAAAAACCATTCTACATTATTAACACTGTAGACTTTTCTTAATTTGCCTTTCAGAATTAAAATACCTCTGGAAATTCCAACTTTCAGATGATTTCTACATTACTTCTAATTCTGTGCCTACTTTCTCTTACTGTGGATAATTAACAGCTTTGAACATATCTTTTATGACGTTGGGAGACATTATCCCAGGTCTTCTCTTTACACATTTAAACAAATGACTGCACCTATCATGATATGGCAAAGAAAATTGGGGTAACAGATAAACCTGTCTTCAATTTCTTCATTAAAACCTACATTCTTGCCTTTTAAAACTCTTTCCCTCATTTAGTCTTTAAAATGTCCCTGGCTTTGTTTAAAATTAATTTTGTTCCTTGCATTCTGACACTCACCTCCAAAACATGCTAGTCTTTTACAACTTAATACATCCATCCTCTCCACCTAGTTTTTTCACAGTTAAGTTTTCATGAAAGCATTTTAATAAGATTTAAGAAATTCAGGGCCAGTGCTGTGGTACAGTGGGTTAAAGCTGTGGCCTGCAGTGCCAGCATCCCTTATAGGCGCTGGTTTTAGTCCTGACTGCTCCACTTCCGATCCAGCTCTCTGCTATGGTCTGGGAAAGCAGTAGAAGATGGCCCAAGTCCTCAGGTGCCTGCACCCACGTGGGAGACCCGGAAGAAGCTCCTGGCTTTGGATCAGCTCAGCTCTAGCCATGGCAGTCATTTGGGAATGAACCAGTGGATAGAAGACCTCTCTCTCTCTCTTGCTCTACCTCACTCTGTAACTCTGTATTTCAAGTAAATAAAATAAATCTTTTAAAAAAGATTTAAGAAATTCATGAATGTGAGGAGGGTTTATGGCAATCAATTGACTGGGCAAAGCAAAACAGTACCAGTCTAATGCTTTCTGCTCCTCTCCCAATCTCAACCAAAGAAGTTAAAAGTTTTATCTGTTATGTATATATTAATTATTTGAAGTCTTCAATTCCTATATGAAGATCTATTTGCCAGGTAACGCTACATATCATTTCATAATAAAGCTTATGGTTACAACAGTAGTAAAAGTATTGTTTCAGAATCAGCCTGATTCATTGAGCTAAAAATCTCAGCACATTGTTATTTTCTTAGATCATGCTATTTTATCACTTTAGGTCTTAGTTTCACATACAAGATAGGAAGTAATATGGCTGAAATATTACTGTATTAATGATTAAATAAGATAGTAGGATGACTGACACACAAGAGTCCAATTTTTTTTTTTTTGGACAGGCAGAATTAGACAGTGAGAGAGAGAGACAGAAAGGTCTGCTTCTGTTGGTTCACCCCACAAATGGCCACCACAGCTGGTGCGCTGTGGCTGGTGCGCTGCACCAATCTGAAATCAGGAGTCAGGTGCTTCTTCCTGGTCTACCATGCAGGTGCAGGGCCCAAGCACTTGGGCCATCCTCCACTGCCCTCCCAGGCCACAGCAGAGAGCTGGACTGGAAGAGGAGCAACTGGGACAGAACTGGTGCCCCAACCGGGATTAGAACCCAGGGTGCTGGCGCTGCAGGTGGAGGATTAGCCAAGTAAGCCATGGCGCCGGCCGTGAATCCAATATATTTTGATCATCATTTTCTAAAAATAAAACTGCAAGCAGAAAGCAAGTAAATAAGGTTGTGGTTCACACTACATCTACATCTGTAGAATATCTGGCATATAGCAAATTCATAAAAATTATCTGTTGAGTGAGTAAAATTACATGTAAAAGCTTTAAAACCACGAATTCATGTTTACTAACACTAGTTTATTTAATGTCAAAAAGTCTTGTGTCACTTGTTCTTACACGAAACTGTCTTATGATTAACACTGATATATTATTATCAGTTCTCTCAATGAACTGAGACGAAGAACTAGGAATTCATGGGGCCAGTATTGCAGGCATAGAAGGCTAAGTTTGAATCCTGGCTGCTCCACTTCTAATACAGCTCCTACTAATGTTCCTTGGAAAGCAGCAGCACATACTTGAGCCCCTGTACCCACAGGAGAAACTATGAAGTATTTTTGGCTCCTGGCTTTGGCTTCACCCAGTTCCAGCTGTTGTAGCCATCTGAGAATGAAAACAGCAGATAGAAGATCTCTCTCACTTTGTCATTCAAATAAAATTCTTCTATTTATTCTCCATGAAAAAGAAATTAAATAACCTGTAAGTGTGTAAAAAAGTTTTACTTAAATATTACTTTTATATTCTGCTCCTAACTAGAATGTAACAATTTGATATTACAGGCTGTTATGTACATTTAAATCCTTCAGGAGCATATTACCACATATGTTTCTAAATTTACTTCATTAAGTTCTTAGGCAAAAGACCAAGTTAAGAACCTACCCAATATGCACAGAACGAACAATTCAAACAATCAAATAAGAGTCAGGGTGGGAACAGAACTTCTTAAATTTCTTATTCTAAATGTAATATATACAAAACTGGTATTTATTTCTAATTTTTTAATGAAAAATTCCAAAAATATAATACAGATGAGAATATTATTAACTGGAAACCTGTTACTGTCTAATTTAATTTAAACGGATAAATTTGGAGGGATACAGGATAGTGCTGTGGCTCACTGGGTTCAGCTGTGGCCTGCAGTGCCAACATCCCCCATGAGAGCCAGTTCCAGTTTCTTTCAATGATTACTGACCTCTCTGCTCTTAGAACCCTAGAACTACATTAAAGTAAAAAGCAGATATCACATTGAAATACAATACTGACTCTTTAAAAAAAAAAAAAACAAAACCACAATACCAAGTAAAATTAATGGTAATTCTAAAATATCAAAATCTCTATACATCTATACAAATTTCCTACTATAATACTTCAAACATTTCTAAAGGAATTCTGGCCTGTGAACTATCTTATCTTTTATCAATAATATCACTATCATCAATAGTAACAGTTAAGTTAATCTAAGAATTGCATTCAACCTTAGATCCATATTCATCCATTGCATCAAATCTAGGAATATTGAAAGCAAAACAAAGACAGGATGAGAATAGCAGCAGAATGCCAATTGAATCATTTCCTTCACAATGACTTGTGTACTTCTATTTATATAACTTTCAGGTAAGAATTAACAAATGACTGAGGTGAAGATTCCACAATACTTCAAATAATGGAAAGCAAAAGGATGTAAGCAGGTTAAGACCTCTTCTAAACTTAGTATAATCAACAATTTACACTTTAATACAAGAAACCTCTAAGTTAATCTGTTATAGTTTAAAAATGTTTTTTTTTAATTTGAGAGGCAGACAGAGAAAGCTCTTACATGCTGATTTAGGGTAAAATGCTCCAAATTACAAAGAAGCCAAGGCTGTCACAGAAGTGGCAGGAACCACATAACTTTGAGCCATCTCTGCAGTCTTACAGGACAGTTAATAGCAAGAAGCTGAAATGAGGAGCTGGAGCTAGGAATTTAACCTAGATATTCTGAAAATGTAGCACAAAGGATGTTCTAACCAACCTTTTTATCACAAGGCAAAAAGTCTTACCCCTAAAATGTGACATTTTAATTGAAGCACTCTTCACAAAACTCACTGAGCTTATCTTTAAAACTAAATGTTGGGGACAGCATTGTGGTGTAGTGGGTCCTGGCTGCTCTGCTTCTGATTCAGCTCCCTGCTAGTACACCTGGAAAAGCAGCAGCAGATGGCCCAAGTGCTTGGGCCCTATACCCTTGTGAGAGACCTAGCAGAGAGATCTCTAACTCTGCCTTTCAAATAAATAAACTTTTTTTTTAATTTAAAAACTGAGTGTTAAGAATGAAATATTTCAAAATGTATCTTAAAATATTACCGGTTTTACAGGATCTGTACCATCTAAAACCGACTGACAAGCTTCTGCCACAGCACGAACATGGCCATACCCAATTGCAGTTAATAACAATTTGGCTATTTTAAGGGCATTGAAGTAAGCGCTCCTTCGAGTTTCTGTATCTGCATTTGGTAAGAAGTTATTTTTTATTAGCATGCTCAATACAATGGACAAGCCACCACTTTTCAGGAAATGAAACTGAAAATCTGAGGAACTGTCAGCCAGAGACGTATCAGCAGGCATTAGCAATACATAGACTACCTGCAAAAAAAGAAAGATTGTATTAAAAGGTATTAAATTTATTTGTAGCACTATTTACTTCTCTCATCACTGTTAATAAACTATTTCAAAACTTTTCTTCACAATCATATACAGATTCTTACATTATAATGTAAAAATCATATTTTTGCAAAAGAAAAAACCAACCTCTGTTAGGTAAAGAACTTGAGAGGCAGAAGGACCAAAGAAAAGTGATTCAAGAGATAGATCAAGATTGCTCTCTTCAACTTTTGCATGGTTCAAACAAATTTCTCTTAATTTGTCTACAGTTGTGTTATCTGAAAAAAAAATACAGACTAAAGTAAAACACAATTCATGTACTCAATATCTCAAACTTGGTATTTTGAAAAACATTATTATAAATGCAAAATAATATCAAGAAATATCAAAGGGCTTAGCTTTTAATTCAAATGTTACACGATGAAAAACAATCCACACTGGTTAATGATCAACCCAAAACATAAGGGTAACAGTTTCTTATTCAGAGAGCTGAAATAAATATATCCATTTTACTACAGTAAAAATGTGTAATTCTAAAAAAAGGAATTAGATCTTTTTGAGACAACAACACAAACTCCTCTCATATACAATTCAGTAAGAGTAATGACTCTAAAAATTAGCAAAGTTTATGAACAGACATTTTCCCTGCAGATAGGCTTGTGCTGTGGCACTGTAGGTTAATCCTTTGCTTGCTATGCCAGCATCCCATATGGGCGCTGGTTCTAGTCCGGCTGCTTCTCTTCCGATCTAGCTGTCTGCTATGGCCTGAGAAAGCAGTGGAAGCTGGCCCAAGTTCCTGGGCCTCTGCACTCACCTGGGAGAGACCCAGAAGAAGCTCCTGGCTCCTAGCTTCAGACTGGCACAGCTGTGGCCATTTCAGCCATTCAGGGAGTGAACAAACAGATGGAAAACCTTTATCTGTCTCTCCCTCTTACTGTCTGTAACTGTACCTCTCAAAGAAATAAATAAAATCTTAAAAAAAACACATTGAGATATCACTCAATAACAATAGTAAGGAATAATAAAACAGAAGTCTTCATGAAAATGAGGATAAGCTGGAATTTTCATATCTTACTGGTAGATATATAAAATTGTATAGTCACTTTGGAAAAGTCTTACAGTTTTCCATATTAAACAGAGTTAGTGTATCATCAAACATTTCTTCCCTTGATGTGTATTCAAGAGAATGAAAACAACACACATCAAAAGTTATACACAGGTGTTCATAGCAACATAACAGTAGTCAAAAGAAGAAAACAATCTAAACGTCCAAAAATATATTTAAAGGTAATACAAATTGTGGTAACCACAAATAATGAAACAGTATTCTTCCCAAAAAGGAAGACAAATTTGACACATGCTAAAATGTGGATTTATCTTTAGGACATTTTGCCAAATGAAGTAAGCCATTCATGAAAAGAGAAATACTGTAGTACATAATTTCACTTATATAAGCTATAAGCAGAATGGTGGCTGCCAGGGATAGGAGGAAAAAGAAATAGGTACAGTTGTTCAGAATTCGATTTTTTTAATTTATTTTTTAAATAAATTTATTTATTTGAAAGTCAGAGTTACACAGAAAGAGAAGGAGAGGCAGAGAGAAAGGTCTTCCATCCGCTGGTTCACTCTCCAATTGGCTGCAATGGGCAAGAGCTGTGCCGATCAGAAGCCAGGAGCCAGGAGCTTTTTCCATGTCACTCACACAGGTGCAGGGGCCCAAGGACTTGGGCCATCTTTTCCAGGCCATAGCAGAGAGCTTGAATGGAAGTGGAGCAACCGGGACTTGAACTGGCACCCATATGGGATGTTGGCACTGCAAGTGATGGCTTTATTGGGTATACCACAGTTCTGGGCCCTAGAATTTCTGCTTTAATAATACTAAAAACTCTGGAGATTGGTTGTAAAAAAAAGAAAAAAAAAACGTGACTATGCCTACCACTACTGATTTGTACAGTTTAATATATTTTTTTGAAGATGTATTCATTTAAAAGGTAGAGCTACAGAGAAAGGAATCCTTGAGATAGAGATGCAGAGAGAGAGAGAGAAAAATCTTGCCCCTGCTGGTTCACTGCCAAATTGGTCACAATGGCTAGGATCAGGTAAAGTCAAAGCCAGGAGCCATCAACTTCCTTCAGGTCACCCATATGGGTGTCAGGGGCCCAACTACTTGGGTCATTCACTGCTATTCTTAAGCCATTAGCAAGGAGCTGGACTGGAAGTGATATAACCAGTACATGAACCAGCGCTCAAATGGGATGCTGGTATTGCAGGTGGTGACTTAACCCATTGTGCCACACTCTAACCTATTAAGTACAAATATTTTAATTCTGTGTACATTTCAATGACATGTTATTTACATCAAAGTTATAAGTGATACATTTACTGTTCAATTTAAGCTATTATAGGCAACATATATATATAGAATAATGATACAACAGGTTTAAATAGTTAAGAATACCAATTTCATGGGTACTTAAAAGTATATTTCTGGGGCAGACGCTGTGGCACAGCAGGTAGAGCTGCCGCCTGCAGTGCCGGCAACCCATATGAGTGCTGTTTTGAGTCCCGGCTGCTCCACTTACTATCTAGCTCTCTGCTGTGGTCTGGGAAAGCAGTGGAAGATGTCCCAAGCCTTTGGGCCCCTGCACCCAAATGGAGACCCAGAGGCAGTTCCTGGCTCCTGGCTTCGGATCGGTGCAGCTCCAGCCGTCGTAGCTAACTGGGGAGTGAACCAGCGGATGGAAGACTTCTCTCTGCCTCTGCCTCTCCTTCTCTCTCTGTGTAACTCTGACTTTTAAGTAAAATAAATAAATTTTAAAAAAAATGTTTCTGGAACTTAGCTTTGGCTGAAACCGTATGTTTCTGAATAAATTCAACCTATAATTATAATTTTTTATAATTATATAAAATAGTGTTGAAATATAAGTATAGCAGCAGTATAGTCTTTTACTTAATTAAAGATGTATGAATCAACTGCTGTTAAGCAGGATAAATGTCCCATTTCTTTCATTAGTTAAAACAAGAGATGAAATCATCAACTTCTGGGGCCAGTGCTGTGTGTAGAGGGTAAAGCCTCTGCCTGTGGCACTGGCATCCAACATGTACACCAGTTCAAGACTGTGCTGCTCCACAGTTAACGTGCTGGAGAAAGCGGTAGGAAGTTGGCCCAAGTGCTTGGACACTTGAACCCACATGGGAGACTTGGAAAGCCCCTGGCTCCTGACTGGCCCAGCTCTATCTGTTGTGGGGAGTGAACCAGCATATGGAATAATAGCTCACTCTGTCTCTGTAACTCTGCCTTTCAAATAAATACATAAATCTTTAAATAAATTAAATTGACATTTTATACACAATTACACAACATACAGTATTTTCTAAATTCAATTTATAGCCCCTATAGCATTTTCCAATTTTTTTAAGTACAAAGATCTCTAATGCTCAAAATACTACTTTGATGTCATCAAATTCCTAGAAAACAATGAGGAAACCCTGCAAAACAATAGTATAGGCAAAGACTTTTTGGAAAAAATCAGAAGCACAGGCAAACAAAATCAAAATTGACCAACGGATTACTTCAGGCTGAGAAGCTTGTGCACTGGAAAAGAAACATTCAGCAAAGTGAAGAGGCAACTGACAGAACGGGAGAAACTATCTGTAAATCATGCAACTTACTGATAAAGCATTAATGTCCATAATCCATAAGCAGCTCAAGAAAATCAAAATCCAATTAAGAAATGTTAAAGGACTTGAAAGGGATTTTGGAAGACATAAATTTAAATGGTCTACAGACACAATAAAAAAATGCTCAGATCACCAGCCATCAGGGAATTGCAAATTACACAATGAGATTTCACCTCAACCAAGTTAGAATGGTTCTCATACAGAAATCAACAACCAACCAATGCTAACAAGCATGTTGGAAAAAAGGTACCCTAATCTACCATTGGTAGGAATATAAACTGATGCAGCCATTGTGGAAGGCAGTATGAAGATACTTCAGAAATCTGAAACTAAATTTTCCATATGACCCAGCAAACTGCACTCCAGGGAATTTACCTACAAGTTCACTGCAGCTCAATTCACAACAGCTAAGCTATGGAAGCAACCCAGAGATGTCCATCAGTTGTCGACCAGACAAAGAAACTTCGGAATATACACACTATGAAATACTTCGCAGCCATAAAAAGAATGAAATCCTGCCTTTTACAATAAAATAGATGCTACTGGAAACCATTATACTTAGTGAAATTAGCCAGTCCCCAAAAGACAACATATTTGTGGTAACTAACAGAGTATCTAGAATGTAATGTATAGAAGTGAAATGGACATTTTGAGATTCCATGATTATTTACAGCTCCTTTCTCTATGTTTGATGAATAGTGCTTTTTTCCCTCATACTATTTGTTGAACTTTTCACTTACTACAGGGTTAAGTATAACGTAAACTGAAAATAGACCTTTATAAAAATTAAGAGCCGGCGCCGTGGCTCAATAGGCTAATCCTCCACCTTGCGGCGCCGGCATACAGGGTTCTAGTCCCGGTCGGGGCGCCGGATTCTGTCCGGTTGCCCCTCTTCCAGGCCAGCTCTCTGCTATGGCCAGGGAGTGCAGTGGAGGATGGCCCAGGTGCTTGGGCCCTGCACCCCATGGGAGACCAGGAAAAGCACCTGGCTCCTGGCTCCTGCCATCGGATCAGTGCGGTGCGCCGGCTGCAGCGGCGGCCATTGGAGGGTGAACCAACGGCAAAGGAAGACCTTTCTCTCTCTGTCTCTCTCTCTCACTGTCCACTCTGCCTATCAAAAAAAAAAAAAAAAAAAAAAAAAAAAAATTAAGAGTGGGGGCCAGCGCCACAGCTCAATAGGCTAATCCTCCGCCTAGCGGCGCCGGCACACCAGGTTCTAGTCCCAGTCGGGGTGCCGGATTCTGTCCCAGTTGCCCCTCTTCCAGGCCAGCTCTCTGCTGTGGCCAGGGAGTGCAGTGGAGGATGGCCCAAGTCCTTGGGCCCTGCACCCCATGGGAGACCAGGATAAGTACCTGGCTCCTGCCATCAGATCGGCGCGGTGCGCTGGCCGCAGCATGCCGGCCGCGGCAGTCATTGGAGGGTGAACCAGCGGCAAAGGAAGACTTTTCTCTCTGTCTCTCTCTCTCATTGTCCACTCTGCCTGTCAAAAAAAATAAATAAATAAATAAAAAAATTTAAGAGTGGGAATAGGAGAAGAGAAAGAAGGGTGGGAGCAAGGGTAGGAGGGAGGGTATGATGGAAAAATCACTATCTTCCTAATTCTGTATATATGGAATGCATAAAATCTGTATACTTTCAATAAAATGAAAAAAAAAAGAAAATAAATGTTTTCCTTCATTATGTAAGTATGAAAGTATACCCTTGATGCTACCTGTTGAGCAATGAAACCTGAGTTTTATAATACCTGCTCACAAAAATATCACTTGAAAATGTTATACAGAGTTAAAACTTGAATAGTGTTAGCACATTTAATCATGGAAATATATCAATTATTACTTTTTTGAATTGGTTTATGTGAAAATAAATATCCAATAGAAAAAAACCTTTAAATTCACGAAGCAAAAATAGGACTCTAAAGAAATAACAAGAATGAATTCTTGAAGAGGTTACAAGAATCCTAGACAGATCAACATCAATGCTCAAAATTATAAAAAAAGAATGACAGAACAGAATAAAAATTTTCAAAAGCACAGACACCTAATCCCTATTAAAAAATGAAAATCTTGTATTCTCTATACACATTTTTAGAAGGGCATGGTTCAAAAATTAATGAAAGTCTCGAGATCAAAAAGCATCAAAAGAATGACCACATACAAGAGTCCCCAGAATGTGAACTTTGTTGAAGAGAACCATCAGACTAGAGTAGCATGAGGCAATACACCAAAAGAATAAAATGTAATTCATCTAATCATTAAGAAAACTACAGTAAGGGGGCTGATGTTGTCGTGTAGTGGGCAGAGCCTCAGCCTGTGGCACTAGCACCTATATGGGTGCTGGTTTGAGTCCCAACTATGAAGTGCCAGTGAGCTATGGCCTGACTAGAGTCACTCCATTTTTTCTGAGTTCTAAGCAATATCACAACTACTATCTACTTAAAAACTCATCTTGTAAGAATGTTATCTGTAAGGTTTATTTACAGTAAGTGCTGGGAAGTACATTCAATGCCCCCTGAGGTAAGTGTAACCTTGCTATTGTAGCTGCTGCAACAAATCCTTGGCATTGTAATTGTTGCTATAAGATGTGGTTTTTATCTTTATAAGCTTACTCCTGAGGTCAAAAAAGAGATGCCTGATTTAGAGAGCATAAGACCTAGTGCAGTCTCTGGCTTTCAGCAATAAAGACTCCATAATTCAGCTCTGAGACTTTGGTGTGTTTTACGTAACTTATTGTCCCTAGAAACAGCTGCTCTACCTCAGATCCAGCTCCCTGCTGGTGGCCTGGGAAGGCAGTGGAGGATGGCTCAACTTATTGGTCTCTTCACCCACATGGAAGACCCAGGGTCTCCTGGCTCCTGGCTTTGGATTGGCACAGTTCTGTCCACTGCCTGCCATTTGTAGTGTCAACCAGCAGATGGAGGAACTTTCTTTCTCCTTCTCTCTGAAACTATACCTCTCAAATAAATAATAAAATCTTAAGAGAATAAAAAAGGGAAAAATATAGTAAGTTGATATTGAGAGAAGATTGGAAGATTTAGTAGTATAACAGAAATCAAAGTGACATGGAATGGAAAATTTTAAAATCTAGTATAATCAGGTGTAATGAGATTAAAATACATTCATATTCTTAAAAATGTGAAAAATCAAGAGACTGAAGTGAAAATTATGAAATGATCAAGAAGTGTGCAAAATATACATTTTTATCTGTATAGAAGTAATTCAGTATTTCTAAACTTGAGAAAAATAACACTACATACACACTGTTTACCAACAAAATGGCACAGGCAGCAATAAAAGCTAAATGTGGAAATGGTTTTTCTTTGAAATAGAAATGACAGATGAGACTAGGTGAAGCAAGAACCTTACTTTAGTAATAATATTTACATTAGTTCACTTAAAATTACATATTTCTAAATAATTTTTCTCATCCATGGAGAACTTTTCATCAGTAATATTGTGGAAGACACACAGAGTATTCCACAAAAAGTATTTGATTTTAAAATAGAATTTGTTAATATTCCTTTTCAATTAGCATTCTTTCTTTGTAGTAGGTTATGGGAGCAGATAATATTTTTACCTGGTGGCATAATTTTCATAAGTAGTCTCGCTCCATCCCTAAGAGGTGGCATATTCAGGCTGCTACCTAAGTCTGCAACTTTCCAAAGGAAAGAGATATATCTCGGATGCAATGACATTATCTAGAAGGTACAAAACATTTACTGTTAATTAACTCCGAAAGAGTATTCTCTTAACTAAGCTTCCATCTTGTGTTTATTCTCCAACTGCTTTAATGGCTGGGTCTGGAGTGAAGAAGCTAATGCTCAGAACCAGAAACTGAAATCCAATTCTCCCATGAGGGTGGTAGAAATCCAGTTACTTAAAGTTCACATTTGCTGTTTCCTAGTGTTTGTAATGGCAATATGCTCAAGTCAGGAGCTCAAGCTAAGAATCAACCCTAGGCACTGTGATACAGATGCCTCCAACTTAACTGTTATGGTAAAAGGCCACAATAGCATAACCATAATTCTTAAAAGGGTAAAGGCAAGAAAAGCCAAGATAGGATATGAGAAAGATACTTCTACTTAAATAGTTCTAAAAGAATGACTGGTAATACAGTATTATTTCCCAGTTATGTAATATTATAATTAAACTGTGACATTAATTCTAGTAATTTATTGTAAATTCAAACAATTAGGTAATCCAATTTAGAAGTTAAAGTTTACTGCAGAATTATCTGACAGTCTTATCTCTTAAGTTTTACACTTCCTGGCAAAAGAAATGTTCATTTCATCACATTCTCAAGGAATATAAAACTACCATAAAGGAGTTACTTACAATACCAGGCAAACTACTTTCCACTTCTGTACCGGGACCATCACTGTAGCGATTACAATGGTTTTCAGGCGATCCAATTGAAGAATCAGAAGAGCTATCAGGACTTGAAAGTATGCTTGAATTTATTTCTATAAGTTTGGCTGTAATTAGCTGAAAAAGATAATGTAATAAGCAGTAAAAAAAATGGGAAAACACATACAAAATACAGAAATTAGATACATCAAAATGGTGAAATGTTTTAATTTTAGAATTACTGTCTAATGCAACCACTTAATTGTCTCTTTAGGACCTATAAGAGAATTGTTCCACGACTACCTCACAGATAATGAAATTCTATGACTGATATAGTTGTTTATATAAAATTGTACAGCAGTATTTGTACTAGGACCTACACACAAAATCCTGTATACTTCAAGTCATACTCAAATTGCTTATACTACGTAATGTACCCTGTTACATAAACAGCTGTCATACTGCCTTGTTGAGAGACTTAAGAAAAAAAGGCTCAACACAACCACAATTTTTTCACATATTTTTGATATAAAGCTAGTTGAATCTAGAGAGTCTTACCCAGTTTTATTTCCTCCATTATATTTTTTTATTATTTTTTAATTTTTATTTATTTTTTGACAGCCAGAGTGGACAGTGAGAGAGACAGAGAGAAAGGTCTTCCTTTGCAATTGATTCACCCTCCAATGGCTGCCGCAGCTGGCCCACCGCGTTGATCCGAAGGCAGGAGCCAGGTGCTTCTTCTGGTCTCCCATGGGGTGCAGGGCCCAAGCACTTGGGCCATCCTCCACTGCACTCCCTGGCCATAGCAGAGAGCTGGCCTGGAAGAGGGGCAACCGGGACAGAATCCGGCACCCCAACCGGGACTAGAACCGGTGACGCAAGGTGGAGGATTAGTCTAGTGAGCTGCAGCGCCGGCCCCTCCATTATATTTAAAGTTCTGTATCCCCTATCCTATATGGAATTCCAACCCAAATATCAACACAGAAAATCACACATAAGACATTTGAATTCTGGTGAATATTTGAAAATCATATGTACTTACTGATTTATCTTTTAAGTTTAACTGTCCAATCAGCTTTCTGTCATCTTCAGAACCTATCAATTCACCACCCACAGAGAGTTCAATATTTTTATGGGCTATGTTGGCTTTAATACGACTGAGAATACGACGACGTATTGAGCCAATTGTATCATTTGTATGAGACAATATGTCCAAGTCATCAACTTGTTTGCCCTGGTTTGGAAACCGAACTGTAAGAGACAGGTGTTTGCCATGGAAGGCTCTGGGGAAAAAATTTTAAAAAAGGAGGAGAGCAGGGGAGGGGAGGAACGAGAAGAGGGAAAAGAAGAAGCGGAGAGGAGTTGGGGGGGGAGGAGGGGAAGAGAGGGGAAAAAAATGAGAAAAAAATGCACAATCATACTGAGTACACTGCCAACAAAATAAAGCTAGAAATTCAAAATTTTGTATTTCAGAAGAGGGCAATAGTTGCAATATTTGTTTTGCTTTTTAGAGCTTGAGGACAACATTATGCTTCTTCTAAACATTATAATAGTATTAGGAGAGATACAATAAATGATATTCTACACTATCAATCTGGTCTCTATGCCCAGAACAAAAGGTTACCATTTATAAATTACATCAAGTATGCATGAATAAATATTTCAGCTACTTTTCTGAAAGATTTATTTATTTAAAAGAGTTACAGGGGAAGAGACAGAAAGAGAGAAAAGGAAGAAGAAATATTCTATCTTCTGTCTTCATACAGCTCAACAGCTAGGGCTGGGCCAGGCCAAAGGTGGGAGCCATGAGTCAAGTCACGAGCCTGGAGCTTCACCTGAGTCTCCCATGTGGGTAGCAGAGGCCCAAATACTTGTGACATCCTCTGTTGCTCTCCCAAGGACATAAACAATTAGATCAGAAGTGGAGAAGCTGGGATTTGAACTGGCACCCAAATGATACGCTGGCCATACTTAATGCCTGTTCCAAGAATTTTCCATTAACAGTGTGAATGTATTATATTGTGGTATACCGGGTTAAACCACCATTTATAACACTGGTATACAATATTGGAGTGCCAGTTCCACATACTAGCAACTCCACTTCCAATCCAATTTCTTATAATGTGCCTGGAAAGGCAGCAGATGATGGCCCAAGAGTTTGGGACCCTGTTATCCATGTGGTAGACTAGGATGGAGGCTCAAGAATATAGCCTGGTCTAGTAATGGTTATTGTGGCAATTTGGGAGTGAATAATGGGACAAAGATTTTTCACTCTCCCTCTCCTTCTCCCTCTGTCACTCTGCTTTTCAAATAAATAAGTATATTTTAAAATCCAAATCAACAGTCTGGCACTGTGATAAAGAGGGTAAAGCAGCTATCTGGAGTGCCAGCATCCTATCTGGGCACCAGTTCAAGTCCTGGCTGCTCCACTTCTGGTCTAGCTGTCTTCTATGGCCTCGGAAAGCAGTGAAAGATAGCTCAGGTCCTTAGGTCCTGTACCCTCAGTGTCAGACTTAGAAGAAGCTCCAGGCTCTCGGCTTCAGACCAGCCCTGCTCTGGCTGTTGTGGTCTGTCTGTCTCCCTCTCTGCCTCTGTAACTCTGTCTTTCAGATAAATAAATAAATCTTTTAAAAAAAGTAAACCTAAATCAAAGCAAACCAAACCAAAATGAAAAAAAAAAGTTGCAAAATATTGGTGACAAACTTAATGGGTGGTAACAAATCTGAAAAAGTAAAAGATAAAAGAAAAACTATGGTTAATAAGTAAGAATGCTACTAAAATACAAATGGAATAAAACATATCATGTTATAAAATGCCTGCTTTTAAAAATATACACATAATATTTTTAAAGGGTGAAGCATAAAAATCTAAAAATGAAATTTTCCCTAACATTCATTTCTACCTATATCATTTCTTTTTTTTTTTTTGGTTTGTTTTTTAGATTTTATTTTATTTATTTGAGAGGTAGAGACAGAGGGAAGGTAGAGATGGAGAGAAAGGTCCTTCATGTGCTGGTTCACTCCCCAGGTGGATGCCAATGGCTGTAGCTGAGCCAATCAGATCCAAAGCCAGGAGACAGGAGCTTCTTCCAAGTCTCCTACTTGGGCCATCTTCTACTGCTTTCCCAGGCAATAGCAGGGAGCTGGATCGGAAGTGAAGCAACCAAGACATGAACAGTGTCCATAGGGATTCCAGTGCTGCAGGCGGAAAATCAGTTCACTACGCCGCAGCACCGGCCCCAAATCATTAGTTTTTAAAACACATAATAAATTAAAGTTTACATTAGATAAATTTGTTACAAACCTTGACATAGGTAGAATCATTCTTTCTTCATGATAATCACTGTCACATTCATTTATGTACTCTCTCAAAACAGTTAACACTCGAACCATTTGGATGACTTCTTGCCTTGCACAATTAATACTGTCTTTTTCACTGTCCGAAATATATAATGTTTCATATGATGTTTTCAGACGATCAAAGCAAGACTGGATAAAGTCTTCATGGATAACCACCTGAAAATAATGCACCAAAGAAGAGTTAAAGCTGCTTATAAACAAAACTCAAACATGCATTAATCCAATCAAACAATAAAACTGCAATTTAAAGTAATTCAAGCATAATCAAATTAAGCCAATAATAAAAGTTTCATAAATGAAGCTGATAATAAGAAGGTAAGCAAGTTCAAAACAATTACTTTTTTAAACTTTTATTTAATAAACATAAATTTCCAAAGTACAACTTTTGGATTACAGTGCCCCCCCTCATAACTTCCCTCCTACCTGCAACCCTCTCATTTTCCACTCCTTCTCCCATTCCACTCACATCAAGATTCATTTTAAATTTTCTTTATATACAGAAGATCAATTTAGTATATATTAAGTAAAGATTTCAACAGTTTGTACCCACAGAGAAAAACAAAGTGTAAAGTCCTGTTTAAGTACTAGTTATACCATTGATTCACATTGTACAACACATTGAAGACAGAGATCCCACATGGGGAGTAAGTGCACAGTGACTCCTGTTGTTGACTTAACAATTGACGCTCTTGTTTATGGTGTCATGAGGCTCTTGTCATGAGTTGCTAAGGCTATGAAAGCCTTTTGAGTTCGCCAACTCTGATCTCATTTAGACAAGACCATAGTCAAAGTGGAAGTTCTCGCCTGCCTTCAGAAAAAGGTACCTCCTTCTTTGATGGCCCATTCTTTCCACTGGGATCTCACTCGCAGAGATCTTTCATTTAGGTTTATTTATTTATTTTTGCCAGAGTGTCTTGGCTTTCCATGCATAAAATACTCTCATGGGCTCTTCAGCCAGATCCGAATGCCTTAAGGGCTAATTCTGAGGCCAGAGTGCTCAACACAATTACTTTTTAAAAAGTGAATCTATGGATAAAGTATCAGACAAAGTTAAATTTTGGCAGTCACAAAACAGATACTTATTACTTTCTTCAAAATAATCCTATGTATACTATGCCTGTTCTGCCATTTTACTTGGGAAATATGTTATTTGATTTTAATTGTACAGAGATTCACAGTTAAGGCAGTTCGCTTTGAGGTTCAGGCAGGATGCTAGACTTTGGACTTATCAGATTGAGTTAAAACTGGGACTTCTTGCCGGCACCGCGGCTCACTAGGCTAATCCTCCACATTGTGGCGCCAGCACACCGGGTTCCAGTCCTGGTTGGGGCGCCGGATTCTGTCCCGGTTGCCCCTCTTCCAGGCCAGCTCTCTGCTGTGGCCAGGGAGTGCAGTGGAGGATGGCCCAAGTGCTTGGGCCCTGCACCCCATGGGAGACCAGGAGAAGCACCTGGCTCCTGCCTTCAGATCAGCATGGTGTGCTAGCTGCAGTGCATGGGCCACAGCGGCCATTGGAGAATGAACCAATGGCAAAGGAAGACCTTTCTCTTTGTCTCTCTCTTTTACTGTCCACTCTACCTGTCAAAACAAAACAAAACAAAACAAAACAAAACAAAACAAAACAAAACAAAACAAAGACCTGGGACTTCTCGGAATGGAATCTGTATGTTTTAAATGAAAATATGAGTTCTGGACAGTCATAAGCAGCATGTTATGGACTGTACAGGACCTGGCTCCCCAAACTCATGTGGACCTCTAACCCACAAAGTTCTATGTTAATGATTAATGGAAGAATGCTAATGGTTGATGTATTAGAGTGAAGGCTTGTTCTGATTTTCATGGCTCAAAGTGAGCCTTTATTGAAGTGATTGGTCTAGATTAGATTGCCAGAGTGGAGTCTTCACCAAATCATGATGGCATCATCAGAAAAGATCACATGAAAAAGGTAAGAGTGCTCCCTGTGTCTCTGTTCTCTGTCTTATTATGTGATTGCCTCTCTGCACAAGCTCCACCATTAACAGCCTCCATAAATACCAATCTTGGACTGTAAATATCCCATCTGCTGAAATGTACTTTCTTTCCACTTAAGTGATTCCTCTCAAAAATCTGGCTAAAAGAAAAACTGACTAATACAAAACGCAAATATCTAAAAATAATTATTAATCATCCATTGTGCAAAGGACAAGTATGAATTAAGTATTCAGACAACATTTTCTAAAGAGTTAAAGTTAACTTGTATTGAATTCTAAGTTTAAAAGTATAGTACATTTAGCACAAGATTACTTTAGCCTAACTTATGCACTTCAGTCCTTACCTGATTCATCTGTAGCTTCGGCCCAAGGTTTGTGTATATCTCTTTAAGAAGATCTATAGCTCTGTTGGCAATATCATCACTGCTCTGCATCACAACCTAGTACCAAAATATTATAGCTTTAATAATATCATTAAGACACAATTCAATTTAGTACTCTCATGCAAATCATATCTTCACTATTTTTTAATATAATCTTCATTGATTTTAACTTCATTTCAAGTAACAGGCATAAGAAAAGTTAAAAATCAAAGAGTAACATAAACTAACCACTATAAAGAACATGAAGCATAAACTACTTTGCAGTTTGCTTACAATGAAAAGTACACAAAATATTCAGATTAGTATTATTTAATTTAACCACCTGGTAGCCAAGAAGGGAGCTTTCAAAGTAATGGTTCAGAGGCTGGTATTGTGGCATAGCAGGTTAGGCCATCATTTGAGATGCTGTCATCCCACATGGGTGCCACTGGTTGAGTCCTGGCTCCTCAACTTCCTATGCTGTTCCCTGCTAATGTACCTGGGAGAGCAGAGAAGATGGATCTCCACCACCCACAAAGGAGATCTGAATGAAGTTCCAAGCTCCTGGCTTTGGCCTGACCCACTCCCGGCCATTAGGCCATCTGGAGAGTGAACTAGTGAACGTTTAACTCTGCCTTTCAAATAAATAAGTAAATTAAAAAAAAAATTAAAAAAAAAAAACAACCAGCCAACCAACATTAAAAAAAAGGGTAGTTCAAACAAGTGTATACTAGTTAACACAATGTAATGTCCCATTATCCCCAGAAATTTCTGCACATCTTTATCAACAGTCTAATCAATGGTTTTTAAAATATGTGAAGAATTCTCCAGCTTTATTAGTGTTTTAAGATGATCTCTAAATTCTGAAGAGCCACAATATGGCAACAAGTAAAGGCAAAAATACTCCTTTCTCATTTCTCCTATCAACCAGCTTTGTACTTTGTTTTAATTTACGGGAGATACTGCAGGTTAAAAAAGTTTTAAAAGCCATTTTTTTTAGTGGAACACAACATGAAATATCTTAGTCTAAAATTTGCCCCAAAAATAAAATAAATTCCAAAAGTAGCTTCAGCTGATATATTAGATGTTATAGTTTACAAAATGGCAACACACTATCCTTACATTATAAAGATGGAAAAGTTGGGGCTGCGCTGTGGTGTGGCAGGTAAAGCCGCTGCCTGTAGTGCTGGCATCCCACACGTGCACCAGTTTGAGTCCCAGCTGCTCCACTTCCAATCCAGCTCTCTGCTATGGCCTAGGAAAGCAGTACAAAATGGTCCAAGTCTTTGGGCCCTTGCACCCACATGGGAAAACCCAGGGGAGGCTCTTGGCTCCTGGCTTCAGATCAGCGCAACTAGGGAGTGAACCAGCAGATGGAAGATTCATTCTCTGATTCCTTCTCTCTCTGTGTAACTCTTTCAAATAAATAAACAAATCTTGAAAAAATATGGAAAAGTTATGTTTTTTAAAAAAGTTTTAATCATTTCAGAGAGACAGAGAGAGTGAGTCCATCCACTGTGTGATTCTCCAAATGGCCACAACTGCTTAGGTTGGGGCTGCGCCAAAGCTAGAAGCCTGAAACTCCATCCAGGTCTCCCATGGCAATGAAAGGGACACAAGCTCTTGAGCCATCTTATGCTGCTTTCCTAGATTAGCAGGGAGCTGACAGGGAAGTAGAGTACCTGAACACTGAATTGAGGCTCCTAAGAGATGCTGACATCACAGGGGTGTCATTAATGCCAGCTCTGGAAAAGTCAGCTTTCTGTAGTATATTCTCTCCAATTATTTCAATATATTACAGGGTACACAAAGTCAACATAGCATTAATTCATAATCACTTCCGAGTAATAATCCTTCCTTCTGCATTTCATTCATTACAACATTAAAAGTATAACAAAGCCTAAAATCTATTACATAAAAATAGGAGATAGTTACTTCTATGAAAGAAGCAGAGGGAGAAATATGCTAAAGTAGGCAATGATTAGCATGAGTGACATGTTCCAGTGGCAGGCAGGGAAAAAAGAAAAAAAAAACAACAAGACACACAAAAATGATTGAAAATAGATGAATAAATAAGAGACTACAGATAAAGAGATGATTTCTATGACAGGCATAAAAATTATATAAAACATTCAGGTAAAATTATGATTCTGTAAATAAACTCTTCAGGAACAGTACTTGCAAAAAAGTTTTCTCTCACTTACCCTCCAAAGATAGTCTAATCCTATTAATTCCAAATCGTCCATCATATAGACTCTTCTTTTTGCTATCAGTTTCCCTTCTCGACAATTAACACCTTTGAAGAATCTTTCAAAGCACTTCATTCCATTTTCAGTTAATAGGGAAGGATCAAGCTGAAGCACATTACTTTTGAAGAAATCCTTATTAATATCAGGATCTAAGTCAGGTTCATCTCCCATTAACTTGGAATACCATTTAAAACAGGCTTCACGGTCACAAACATAAACTGCATTCTCTGCTAAGCATTTCCATATTTGCTTAGCCTGGGGAGCACATAGCCAGAGTTGACCATCTTTTAATAAAAACCTTGGGGAAACATAAATCAGCAATTAGGGTCTACCTAATTTTATTCTCAAAAGTCAGTTATTATCATATGTATGAAATAATAAACATAAATATACTTTGGTTAAACCTTTAAGTATTAATTCTTTTTTTTTTTTTTTTTTTTTTTTTTTTGACAGGCAGAGTGGACAGTGAGAGAGAGAGACAGAGAGAAAGGTCTTCCTTTGCCGTTGGTTCACCCTCCAATGGCTGCCGCTGCAGCTGGCGCACCGCGCTGATCCGATGGCAGGAGCCAGGAGCCAGGTGCTTTTCCTGGTCTCCCATGGGGTGCAGGGCCCAAGCACCTGGGCCATCCTCCACTGCACTCCCGGGCCACAGCAGAGGGCTGGCCTGGAAGAGGGGCAACCGGGACAGAATCCGGCGCCCCAACCGGGACTAGAACCCGGTGTGCCGGCGCCGCTAGGCGGAGGATTAGCCTAGTGAGCCGCGGCGCCGGCTACCTTTAAGTATTAATTCTTAAAAAAAGAACTTATTTATTAATCTGCCTGGAACTATGTGCTATATATTCATTTATTTAACAATCACATAGTAGGGAACTACAAAGTGTCAGGAAGTTTCTTGAAAATGTGACACAAACAATCAAGCCTTCTGCCCTGCTTTCAAGATATTAAGCCTTTGAAATTATATACTAGCTTACCTCTGTGCTGATATTCCTTAACTAGAAAATGAAATTTTACACTAAGTGTTTTCCAGAGATGATTCAAAGTTCTTAAGGATTTTACAATTTTTAATATCTGAACATACTGCATTGTATTAGACAAGCTAAATAATTATTTTTTCTATTTCAGTAATCATTAATCTTTTCTGAATATTCACTGATTTCCTCTGAGACTTTCAGTAGTGGGAATAAAAAAGATAACAATGAAGGTAATGATTCTACTCCAATACCTTCACTCAGTGTTTAATTTCTTTCAGTATCCCTGAACCTGCTTAACTTATGGCATTTTTAGTTAATTTTCTTCTTTTGAGTCTTACTCTAAATTTCTAATACCTCCTTTATAAGAATGCTGAGCCGGAAATAGCCTTCTCTTTCAGTCCTGCATAACTCCTAATCCTAATTTATAAACGTGTAACCTGACAGCCAGTAGTAAAATTATTTACTTTTAAAAAGACTTAATCATTTGAAAGGCAGAGTTATAAAAAAGACACACACACACACACACACACACACAAAAGAGAGAAAGAGATAGAGATCTTCCATCTGTTTCCAAATGGCTTCAATGGCCTGGGCTGTGCCAGGCCAAAGCCATGAGCCAGGATTTATCTTATCTTTATCTTATCTTCCAATGTGGGAGGAAGGGTCCCAAGTCCTTGGACCATCTTCTGCGGTTTTCTCAGCAAGGAACAGGGGGCCGGCGCCATGGCTCATTTGGTTAATCCTACACCTGCGGTGCTGGCATCCCATATGGATACCAGGTTCTAGTCCCGGTTACTCCTCTTCCAGCATCCAACATGCAATGGCAGCATCCAACATGGGCAGCACAGGTTTGGGTCCTGGTTGCTTCGCTTCTGATCTAGGTCCCTAATTGGCTGGGAAAGCAGAAGATGGACCCAGTGTTTGGGACCCTGACTCTCACAAAGGAGACCCAGATAAAGTTCCCTCCTCCTGGTTACAGCACAGCCCAGCCTCATCCATTGTAGATATCTGGGGAGTGAACAAGCAGGTCTATTTGGATTTCAAATACATACATAAAAAAATAAAAACAACGTGAAGTTCTTTTCTTTTCAGTGCCTTAAAAGAGAACATCACTAATTATTTAAAAACAAACCTAAGAAAGTGAAGTCGTTCTTGGACCTCTTGAACATGACTGTATCTATTTCCAAGTCTCACAGTTTGTGGATCATAGTCTTCATTACCTGCAAATTAACAAAAGTTAATGCATTACACACTAAATTTCAAACCTAAGGTTTTCTTAAGAATTCTAATTTAAATCCTTTCTGTTACATAAGCTTTCTGAGTTTTCAAAGTACTGCTCTTGAAACATCTGACTGAACATTACACAGGCATTTTCAATGCTTTTTCATTTTGATTCCCTCCCCCAACAGAAACCTTTTAAGGTATATAAACTTCATGCATCTCATTCATAAATACAACTTCATGAACACAGTGATTCTTCCCACGGTGCCCATACTCCCCTCCGTCTTTTTCCTCACTTTTTAATTCCCAATCTTATTTTTTATTAAGATTTATTTGCATTTATTTTATTTTTTAAATATTTATTTTATTTATTTGAAAGACAGAGTTAGAGAGAGAGGCAGAAGCAGAGAGAGAGGTCTTCCAACTGCTGGTTCACTCCCCAGATGGTCACAGCAGCCGGATATGTGCTGATCCAAACCCAGGGGCCAGGAGCTTCTTCTGGGTCTCCCACATGGGTTCAGGGGCCCGAGGATTTGGGCCATCTTCTATTGCTATCCAAGGCCACAGCAGAGAGTTGGATCGGAAGTAGAGCAGCTGGGACTAGAACCAGCTCCCAAATGGGATTCCAGCACTTCAGGCCAGGGCTTTACCATGCTGTTCCACAGTGTCAGCCCCAAGATTTATTTTCAATTAATTATATACACAAGATTTATTTTGAATGAAATTAAACAAATAGTATGGAGAAAGAGTCCAACAAATAGTATGGAGAAAAAAGCTGTTCATCCATAGTCAAGACACTGGCTGTTCAAAGTCACCACACCCCTCAACTGTCAATTTCACTCCTGCAGATAACCTTTTAGGAGCTCTGTTAGTTACCACAGATCAGGGAGAACATTTGTACCTGTGAGACTGGCTTACTTCACTATGTATGATGTTTTCCAGTTTCATTCGTGTTGCAAATAACAGAATTTCGTGTTTTTTTTTTTTTTTTTTTTTTTTTTTTTTTTTTTTTTTTTTACTGCTATGTAGTACCCATACTGTACCTATCCCATGATTTCTTTATCTTCAATTTTTCAGTTGATGGATTTGGTTTGATTTCTTAGCTATTGTGAAATGAGCCGCAATAAACATGGAGGTAGGTAACTCTTTTGTAAGCTGATTTCACTTACCTTGGGTAAATTCCCAGGAGCAGGATGGCTAGTCATATAGAATGTCTATATTCAGATTTCTGAAGTATTGCCACACTATCTTCCACAGTGGCTATACAAGTTTAGATTCCCAATAACCATGGACAAAGTACCTTTTTCCCCAAATCCTCACCAGTGATTGCTATCTGTTAATTTCTGTATGAAATCCATTCTAAAAGGGGTGAGGTGAAACCTCATTGTTACTGATTCGCATTTCCCTGAGCATTTCTTCATATGTCTGGCCGTTTGAATTTCCTCTTTGGAAAAATGTCACTTAGATCCTCTTTTCATCTCTTAACTGGGTTATTTGTTTTGTTGTTATCTTGTAACTCCCTTTATAAACTGCATAGTTTACAAATACCTTCTCCCAATGTCTTACAGAGCTTCTCTAATGTTCTCTCCTGTATTTGGATATTCCTATACATGGATATCCCTTTCTTTCTCCACAAAAAAAAAGGTCTTCTAATCAATTGTCTTTCCAGACACCTTCAGAACCTCATCTGTTGGGTTATTTGATAGTATCCCATAATTTGCAGCACTGTTTTCTGGTTTCCTAATTTCTTTTTTTTTTTTTTTTGATCTGATAATAAAATTTCCAAAGATTTGCCTTTTAAAAGGATATTCTTTCTTCTGCCTCACTAAACCTATAAAGACTTTCCACTGCATTCCACAGAATTCTTCATTTCCAATATTTCATTTTGATTTCTCTTTAAAATCTCAATAGGAATAATTTTCATTCATGTCATGTACAGATTTCTTTAATTAATGGATCTGCTTCTGATGACTTCTAAGTAATTTTTGAGTTCTGTTTCTGGAATTTTTTCACTCTCTTCATCTTCATACAATCTAGTATTGAGGTGTTGTTGTGTTTCTTTGGCAGGATCACGTTGTCTTCCTTATTCTTGTTTCTTGAGTTGCTTCATTTAATTTTAGACATTTGTGGAGATAGTTTTTTTTTTTCCCCCAACTTTTTCCTTTATCCAGTCTTGGTAGAGTTAGCTAGTTCGAAAGAGAGAGAGAAAGGTCTTCCTTCCAAAATGGCCGCTACAGCCAGTGCTGCGCTGATCTAAAGCCAGGAGCCAGGTGCTTCTCCTGGTCTCCCATGTGGGTGCAGGGCCCAAGCACTTGGGCCATCCTCCACAGCCTTCCCAGACCACAGCAGAGAGCTGGACTGGAAGAGGAGCAAATGCGACTAGAAGCCGGCGCCCACATGGGATGCCGGCGCTGTAGGTGGAGGATTAACCAAATGAGCCACGGCACCAGCCCCAAGATAGTTTTTTTTTTTTAATTAATTAATTAATTTTTTTTTTGACAGGCAGAGTGGACAGTAAGAGAGAGAGACGAAGAGAAAGGTCTTCCTTTGCCATTGGTTCATTCTCCAATGGCCGCTGTGGCCCATGCACTGCAGCTGGCACACCACGCTGATCTGAAGGCAGGAGCCAGGTGCTTCTCCTGGTCTCCCATAGGGTGCAGGGCCCAAGCACTTGGGCCATCCTCCACTGCCTTCCCGGGCCACAGCAGAGGGCTGGCCTGGAAGAGGGGCAACCGGGACAGAATCCGGCGCCCTGACCGGGACTAGAACCCGGTGTGCCGGTGCCGCAAGGCGGAAGATTAGCCTAGTGAGCCGCGGCGCCGGCCCTGAATGTTGTTTTTTTTTTTTAATAGTATCCTGTAGATTCCCAACAATATTTTTTAGATTTCTAATTTTCTCTTCTTTTCTTTGGTTTGACTGTATGTTTTCCTGTTCTCTGTCTTGTAAGTCCAATATTCTCTCTTCTGCCTCACTGATTCTGTTTTTAATGCTCTCTAATGCATTTTGCATTTGATCTATCAAAATCTTCAGTTCGTTTTGATTTTTCCTCAATATCACACTAGTCCTACTAGATTCTTCATTTCATTTTGATTCCTCCTTAAGATTTCATTTTAATGAGAGAGATTTTCTATCCTGTCCAGTTAGGATTTCTTTAGTTCAAGAATTTGTTTTTGAGAACTTCTAAATGTTATCATAAATTTTTTGAAATTTGTATCTTGCATTTCCTCTATCTCTTTTTTTCACAATTTGGAATTGGAATGTCTTGTTCATGGGGGGGGGGCATAATAAAGTCTTCCTTGTTCTTGTTTCCTTAGTTTCTGTGTTTGTTTCTTGGCATTGAGCAGATATTCTTCGGTTTCTTCTTTTTTTTCCTCACTGTGGTGGTTTTTCTCATTATACTATGACACTAGATTAAGTGGACTGTCTGCTTTTTGTGAATCTCTAGAGGCTTGTGATGGGTGTGGCCAGAGCGCTCTCTATCTCTCTCTCTCTCTCCATCTCTCTATCTTTTTTTTATTCAGAAGGGAAGTAATTCTGCAAGCTGAGCGGAACTGGAGGCAACAGTGTCTGAGCTCTGGCCCCTGTGAGTATAACATTCACCTGCTCTATCGAAAGCACCACACAAAAGATCTGTGCAGTCCTCAGTGTAAGCTCAAATTCCTCTGCAATCTCCCACTGGATTGCCAAGGTTACCAAGTTTGTGGCATAATCACATCTCAGGCACTCCGTGAGTTCTCCCACACAGCCTCAGTTTTTTTTTCATATTATCAGTTCATTAGCTCCACACATTCACTAGGTCCTAACCTCCTGTTATTTCTCCCCACCAGAGTCAGGTTTTTCTTCTTGGCTGAGCTGGTGCAGCTGTTACATGGGTCCAAAAAGGTGCCTGCTCTTTGTCTTGCTTGCCTTTGTATGGTGAGTGCAGAGAGAGAATCATGTCTGTACCAGTCCCTTATATTATTTTTTTCTCTCCCCTAGTTAGGCTGGTGTACTTTCCTCCATGGGGCGTCAAGCTTCATTCCCTCTAGGCTCTTCCTGCTGCTTTTCCGCCAGTGTCTCATGCTACTGAGGTTATGCCTCATCTGTCTTTCCAGCGCTGGTGCATAGACTCAGTGGTTGGAGTCCCAAGCTGTGGGTGACTATGCCCTCCACATAGGTCCACTGTGTCCCACTAGTTCCTGAAGCGTTTCCTCTGCTGTTTTTTCCCTAACTCTTCCTTGAAACTACAGTATCTCCACTTTTATTAAACTATCTTTTCCTGGACTATCAATACGTTCCCTTCCTATTATACCACCTTGAAGGAACTCCCAATAGTCTCTCTCTCTCTCTCTCTCTCTTTTTTTTTTTTTTGGACAGTGAGAGAGAGAGAGACAGAGAAACATCTTCCTTTTGCCGTTGGTTCACCCTCCAATGGCTGCCGTGGATGGCGCTCTGCACTGATCTGATGGCAAGAGCCAGGTGCTTCTCCTGGTCTTCCATGGGGTGCAGGGCACAAGTACTTGGGCCATCCTCCACTGCACTCCCTGGCCACAGCAGAGAGCTGGCCTGGAAGAGGGGCAACTGGGACAGAATCCAGAGCCCCGACCGGGACTAGAACCCGGTGTGCCGGTGCCACAAGGCAGAGGATTAGCCTAGTGAGCCATGGCGCCGGCCCCAATAGTCTCTTAGGGGAATCTTTTGGATCCCCTATAAATAGAATCATGTCATCTGCAAATAGAAATAGTTTGACTTCCTCCTTTCCCATTTGTATCCATTTAATTTCTTTTTCTTGCCTAATGGCTTTGATTAAAACTTCTAGGACTATTTTTTTTTTAAGTTTTATTTAGTAAATATAAATTTCCAAAGTACAGTTTATGGATTACAATGGCTTTCCCCCCCATTACTTCCCTCCCACTCACACCCCTCCCATCTCCTGCTCCATCTCCCATTTCATTCACATCAAGATTAATTTTTTTTTTTTGACAGGCAGAGTGGACAGTGAGAGAGAGAGAGACAGAGAGAAAGGTCTTCCTTTGCCGTTGGTTCACCCTCCAGTGGCCGCCATGGCTGGTGCACTGCAGCCAGCACACAGCGCTGATCCGATGGCAGGAGCCAGGTACTTATCCTGGTCCCCCATGGGGTGCAGGGCCCAAGGACTTGGGCCATCCTCCACTGCACTCCTGGGCCACAGCAGAGAGCTGGCCTGGAAGAGGGGCAACCAGGACAGAATCCGGCACCCTGACTGGAATTAGAATCCGGTGTGCCGACGCCGCAAGGCGGAGGATTAGCCTAGTGAGCCGTGGCGCCGGCCAAGATTCATTTTCAACTCTCTTTATATATAGAAGATCAATCTAGTATATATTAAGTAAAGATTTCATCAGTTTGCACCCACACAGAACATAACATGTAAATACTGGTTCAGTACTAGTTATAGCATTAATTCACATTGAACAACACATTAAGGACAGAGATCCTACATGAGGAGTAAGTACACAGTGACTCCTGTTGTTAACAATTGGACACTCTTGTGTATGGTGTCAGTAATCACCGTAGGCTCTAGTCATGTGTTGCCAAGGCTATGGAAGCCTTTTGAGTTTGCTGAACTCGATCTTATTTAGACAAGGTCATAGTCAAAGTGGAAGTTCTCTCCTCCCTTCAGAGAAAGGCACCTCCTTCTTTGATGGCCCATTCTTTCTACTGGGATCTCACACACAGAGGTATTTCTTTTAGGTCCTCTTTTTTTTTTTTTTTTTTTTTTTTGCCAGAGTGTCTTGGCTTTCCATGCCTAAAATACTCTCATGGACTCTTCAGGCAGATATGAATGCCTGAAGGGCTGATTCTAAGGCCCGAGTCCTGTTTAGGACATCTGCCATTCAATGAGTCTGCTGTGTATCCCGCTTCCCATGTTGGATCGTTTTCTCCTTTTTTTTTTTTTTTTTTTTTTGACAGGTAAAGTTATAGATAGAGAGACAGAGAGAAAGTCTTCCTTTCATTGGTTCACCCCTCTAAATGGCCGCTATGGCCAGAGCTGCACTGATGCAAAGCCAGTAGTTTCTTCCTGGTCTCCCACGTGGGTGCAGGGGCCCAAGGACTTTGGCCATCCTCCACTGCCCTCTGGGCCAAAGAGCTGGACTGGAAGAGTAACAACTGGGACTAGAACCTGGTGCCCATATGGCATGCCAGTACTGCAGGTGGAGGATTTACCATGTGAGCTATGGTACCAGCCCAAGTTCTGTATTGAATAGCAATGGTGAGATGGGCAATCCTGTCTGGTACCAGTTTTCAATGGAAATGCCTCCAACTTTTCCCCATTTAATATAATGCTGGCCATGATTTGTCATAAATTGCCTTAAATGTGTTGAGGAATGTTCCTTCAAAACCAAATTTGCTTAGGGTTTTCAACATGAAAGGGTGTTGTATTTGTCAAATGCCTTCTCTGCATCTATTGAAATAATCATATGTTTCTGTTTCTCAATTTCTTAATGTGATGTTTCACAATGATTTTTGAATGTTGAACCATCCCTGCATACCCAGGATAAATCCCACTTAGTTTGCGCGAATGATCTTTCTGATGTGTGGGTGGATTTGGGTGGCCAAGATTTTATTGAGTATTTTTGCATCTATTTTCATGAGGGTGATAGATCTATAGTTGTCTTTCTCTGTTGCATCTTTTCCAGGCTTATGAATTAAAGTGATATTGGCTTCATATTTTTTTTTTAACTCTTTTTTTTTTTTATCTTTTATTTAATGAATATAAATTTCCAAAGTACGTCTCATGGGTTACAATGGCTTTCCCCCCCATACCGTCCCTCCCACCCACCACCCTCCCCTTTCCCACTCCCTCTCCCCTTCCATTCACATCAAGATTCATTTTCGATTATCTTAGTATACAGAAGATCAGCTTAGTATACCTTAAGTAAGGATTTCAACAGTTTGTTCCCACACAGAAACATAAAGTGAAAAATAATAGATGATTTTTTTTTAAATGATGATGAAATCAGATCAGACCTATTGTCATGTTTAATCCCAGTGAGAGTCAAGTTGGGAATTGATAGTTTCTTTTTTTTTTTTTTTTTTTTAACAGAAGATCAGTTTAGTGTACATTAAGTAAAGATTTCAACAGTTTGCACCCCCATAGAAACACAAAGTGAAATATACTGTTTGCGTACTCGTTATAGCATTAAGCCTCAGTGTACAGCACATTAAGGACAGAGATCCTACATGAGGAGTAAGTGCACAGTGACTCCTGTTGTTGACTTTACAAATTGACACTCCTGTTTATGGCATCAGTAATCTCCCTATGCTCCAGTCATGAGTTTCCAAGGCTATGGAAGCCCCTTGAGTTCTCCGACTCTTATCTTGTTTAGACAAGGTCATAGTCAAAGTGGAGGTTCTCTCCTCCCTTCAGAGAAAGGCACCTCCCTCTTTGAAGACCTGTTCTTTCCACTGGGATCTCACTCACAGAGATGTTTTTGCCAGAGTGTCTTGGCTTTCCATGATTGGCTTCATATTAAAAATTTGGGAGGATTCCCTCCCTTTCAATTATTTTGAATAATTTTAAAAGAACTTGGATTAGTTGTTCTTTAAATATCTGGTATAATTCAGCCGTGAATCTGTCTGGTCCTTGGCCCTTCTTTTTTGGTAGTGCATTTATTACTGATTGTATTTCTTTCTTGGTTATGGGTCTGTTTAGGTTTTCTATGTCTTCATGGTTCAGTTTGGGAAGGTTGTATGTGTCCAGGAATCCACAGATTTCTTCCAGGTTTCCCAATCTGTTGGCATACAGCTCTTTGTAGTGGTTTCTGATGATTCCTTTTATTTCTTGTTGTGTCTGTTGTTACATTTCCATTAACATCTTTAATTTTACAGATTCGAACCTTCTCTCTCTCTCTCTCTTTTTTTTTTTTTTTTGGTTTCAATTCTGTTTATTTCTTCTCTAATCTTTAGTATTTCTTTCCTTCTGCTGGGTTTGGGTTTGGTTTGCTGCTGTTTTTCTAAATCCTTGAGGTGCATAGAGAGGTCATTTATTTGGTACATTTCTAGTTTCTTGTTGTAAGTACCAATTGCTATTAACTTTCCTCTTAGCACTGCTTTTGCTGTATCCCACAAATTTTGATAAGCAGAATTGTCATTTTCTTTTGTTCCTAGAAATTTTTTTATTTCTCTTTTGATTTCTTCTAGAACCACTGTTCATTCAGAATCATGTTGTTCATTCTCCATGTGTTTGCATATGATGCAGAGATTCTTGAGTTGTTGATTTTGAGTTTCATTGCAGTGTAATTTGAGAAGATGCATGGTATCACTTCAATTTTTTGAATTTGCTGAGACTTGCAAAGGCCTAGCATATGGTCAATCCTAGAGTAAGTTCCATGTTTTTGTCTCATTTGTCCCTCATAGAGGGCAGTGGGAACAGTGGGGCAGTTTCAGCAGCTTCAGTGGCAGCAGGCTTGTAGGGTCTCTTTCCAGCACTGGTCCGGAGGCTCTCAGCAGCTAGAGTCCATGCCCTCCACATAGGTCCACCCTCTCCTTCTAATTACGGAAGAGTGACTCTGCCATTTTTTCCCTATCTCTTCCCTGATTCTACACTATCTCCACTTTTATTAATCTTTCTTCTTCCAGACTATCAGTAAGCTCCCTCCCTATTCTGCCATCTTCTTGATTTCTTTTTATTGCCTAATGGCTCTGAGTAAATCTTCCAGGACTATACTATATTAGAAATTGTGAGGGTGAACATCTTTGGTTCCAGATCTCAAGATAGAATGCTTCAACATTTCTATATTCAATAAGATACTGGCTGTGGGTTTTTTGTAAATTCCCTTATGTTCTGAAATATTCCTCTATACTCAATTTTCTTGAGGCTTTCATCATGAAATGATGTTGTATTAAATCAAATGTTTTCTCTGCATCTACTGAGACAACCATATGATTTTTGTTGTTCAGTTTGTTAATGTGATGTATCACATTTATTGATTTCTGAATTTTGAGCCAACACTGCAAACCAGGAATAAATCACATGTGGTACAGGTGAATGATAATATTGATGTATTATTGGATTTGATTAGCTAATAATTTTTATGATTTTTGTATCTATGTTTATCAGGGAAACTGTTCTATAGTTCTCTTGTATCTTTTCAAGGCTTAGGAATTAATGTAATGCTGACTACATAGAAGAAGTTTGTGAAGATTCCTTTCAATTGCTTTTGAATGGCTTAAGAATAATAAAAATAGTTCTTCTTTAAAAGTCTCCTAGAATTCAGCAGTAAAACAATCCAGTCTAGGAACTTTATAGCTCTTTGAGGTAATTCCTGGTGATATCAATTTTGTTTTTCTAAACACTGGTTCTTCAGTCATTGATCTTATGTATCATTTTTTTGTTTTATTTCTTCTCAAATTTCAAATTTTAATTGTTTTTCTCCTCCATCTTTTTTGAGGTTTGCTTTGTTATTGCTGTTCTAGGTTCTTGAGATGCATGGATAACTCATTTAGTTGGCACCTGTGAAATTTCTTGACATATGCACATCTGTAATAACATCCTTCTTAACACTGCTTGTGCTGTATTGAATAAGTATTGATATTATAGGTTGTCATCTTTATTTTTTCCAGAAATTTTTGGATTTCTCTTTGATTTCTTCTATGACCAACTGTTCATTTGGGGGCATATTGTTCAGTTTCCACATTTTGCATATGACCTAGAGATTTTTGAGTTGATTTCAGCTTCAATCTATCGTGGCCACAGAAGATGCATGATAAAATTTTCAGTTTTTTGAATGGGTTCTGTGACTTTATTTTCTTAATTTCCTAATTTAAGAGGCACACACCCCAAATATACACTTAGCTGAGTTTCTACCCCTGGTCACGTCCACAGCGCTTACATGCTTGGTACTAGACTGGACCAAAGTCTGGATACCATAACATGCTACCTCCCAGTCTCTGAATTGGTCAGACTCTGATGTGGGTCTGATGTGTCTACCTGCTAAACACCTGCTTCCCCATGTCTTTTCTACATATCAACACAACTCTCTAAAAATAGTCATATTTTCTGGCACAATAAGTTAATTCATGATATCACCTGCACTTTTCTACTACCAGACTTTGTTTAAAACAGCTGTAACATCACAAATTAATTTTGATTCCAAAGATTTTCTATAATCAATACCACACACACTTATTGGTACATCATGGTTGACATGTGCAAATAACCACTAAGTGAACCAAACCCTGGATCTGCATTAAAATATAGCACTGCTATGCAATGACACTTGTGGAGTTTTCCTGGTGGTGAGTAGACTCAAAAATGGTCAACTATCATCATAAAAGTCAGGACAACAGGATAATGTGTAAAACAGAAAATTTTTTAAAGCTTTATATATTTACTTGAAAGGCAGAGTTAAAGAGAGAGGGAAAAACAGATAGTAATATCTTCCATCTGCTGGTTCACTCCCTAAATGGCAGGAATGGCTAGGGCTAAGTTAGACCAAACTCAGGACTTAGTAGTTTCATTTGGGTCTCCCATATGGGCACAGAAGCCTAATGACTTGGGCCTGCTGCTTTCCCAGGTGCAATAGCAGGAAGCTGGATTGGAAACAAAGTAGTCAGCACATAAACTGGAAACCTTATGGGATTCCAGTGTTGCAAGGTTCAGCTTAACCTGCCATGCCACAATGGCAGCCCCAGAAAACACAGATTTCAAAGAAGGGTGATGCATTTTACAATCTGTAGTTAGGTCCTAACAAAATCTATCAAGTAATCAGGAAAAAAAAAAAGTCGTAATAACTCAAAGTGCAATCAATACAAAGACTGGGGAATAGAGATGGAATACAGTTAGGAAAAATGAATAATACTAATAAAATGATTATCAGAATTTGCGAAATATTATTGAATGGCAAGAATCCCAAATCATTTTGTTGCACTTACATCCTATGCTTGAAAAGATCCCAGTAATATATATTTTTTTTTGACAGGCAGAGTTAGACAGTGAGAAAGAGACAGAGAGAAAGGTCTTCCTTTCATTGGTTCACCCCTCAAATGGCCGGCACACAGCGCCGATCTGAAGCCAGGAGCCAGGTGCTTCCTTCTGGTCTCCCATGCGGGTGCAGGGCCCAAGAACCTGGGCCATCCTCCATTACCTTCCTGGGACAGAATCCGGCGCCCCAACTGGGACTAGAACCTGGAGTGCTGGTGCTGCAGGCGGAGGATTAGCCTAGTGATCCACGGCATGGGCCGATCCCAGTAATATTTTATCATTACAGATGTAATTTTTTTAGTATTAGTTCTACAAAATGGTAATTAAATATTTTACAGGGAAATTTTACTTTACATTTGAGGGTCAACTGAACAGCTTTAATCAGAAATGGAAATTAAGGAGGAAATGAATACTTAACAAGAAGCATACTCAATGATTCAGGAAAAAATATATTTTTGTGAAAAAACTTAAGTTCTAGCTTTGTGACAAGCACTATTCTGTCAAGCACTAACTTGTTTATGAAGTAGTTTTTTTTACGATGATTATTTTCTTTATTTAAAAAACATTTTTTTTTATTTGACAGACAGAATTAGACAGTGAGAAAGATCTTCCTTCCGTTGGTGCACTCCCCAAATAGCTGCTATTGCCAGTGCTGCGCGGATCTGAAGCCAGGAGCCAGGTGCTTCCTCCTGGTCTCCCATGTGGGTGCAGGGGCCCAAATACTTGGGCCATCCTTCACTGCCTTCCCGGGCCACAGTAGAGAGCTTGATTGGAAGAGGAGCAACTGGGACTAGAACCCGGCGCCCATATGGGATGCTGGTGCCGCAGGCAGAGGATTAACAAATGAGCCACGGCACCGGCCCTACAATGATTACTTTCATTATATGCATTTGGAAAATCTTACGCACAGAGGTACATCTTACAAACTATAAAGCTATTCTGTGTTGTAACTTTAAATACAAGTTTTTAATGATGAAGCCTGTAGTAACAACAGCTTCTATGAAAAGAAACAACATGTCAACATGATGAAACTAAAGAATACAGACACTCTTGTGATCACAAGAGATGCCAGTTAACTTAATGAAATGAAGCAGAGTATTCTTCTATGGCAAAAATCACACACAATCTTTGCTTTGAGTCTCAATTGCTGACAATGAATGAGTTAAAATAAGAAATGAAATAACACAGAAATGAGGAATTATCAGAGAACAGGAATTTAGCTTAAAACTAAAGTATTGTGATGCACATTACAATGACTAGGATTTGATTCCTGGCTCCAGTTCTTGACTGCAACTTAATGGGAGGCACCAATGATAGCTGAAGTAGTTTAGCTCTTAGAACTGACATGGAAGACCTAGAATGAATTCCAAGTTCTTGGTTTCAATCTCAGGCCAATCTCAGCTATTCTTGGTATTTGTCACAAGTACTCTCTGCTACTCAAATAAGTAACTATAAAACTAACTAGATTAAAATATCTAACTGGCCCCAATCTAGGCAAAGTTCTTTAATGGAAACATAAAAGTATTGTCTATCTTCAACGTATGCAATCTTTTTCTGTTATTATTCTCCACATAATACAACATAAAATATAATGCAGTCCCATTTACACATAGTTTACATTGCATTAGGTATTATAATTAATTGAGATCATTCAGAAGCACATGGAAGGATATGTGTATATATCCAGAACTTATTTGTTATATCCAAAGAGATCTCTTTATATAAAGAACTTAAATATCTGAGGATTTTGGTGTAATCGAGTCCTGAAATCACTCCCCATACATACCATTTATAAATATAATTCACTTTAATTTTCCCTCTGTTAAAACCAGGCAAGGGAAAACTAATTTGATTACTTAATTGTGAATTTTAGCTCAACATACATACCTCTAGCATATAATCTGATGCTGTTCATATACGCTGCAAGGTTTTCCGCTACCAAAGTAACTAAGGCATGATCACGCTGAAGCTGGTTGATTAAATCATGACGGTAGAGTATGTGGGGGCTTTGCTGAGTTTGACTGTAACAAGAAGAATTTAGTATAATTAGGCAATTGAAAATAGTTGTAATTAAGAGATAAGTGGACACCAAATAGTAGTTACTAACTTAAAGTTGAAAATACATTCATAATAAAATGTTGAAAATATTCCATTTAATAATAAAATATCAAGCAATGTAGAAAATAATCTGTCTCACAAAAGATTGTTTCAATGTTTGGGTTTTTATTGTCTAACTTTACAAAATCAAATTGTATGTTACAGAATCATGCTTTCTCAAATCCTTAGCTTGCAATCAATTCTGCCCAGATATTTTAAAAGAGATACCTAATTCCTTTATCGTCCCCATTTCACCATTTTCAAGGAAACGAATTCCTTATTATTATTAATCTATGGTGATGAGATCACCAGGCTTAGAAGGGTATCTATTTGTAAAGAGAAAATGGGCACACTTGTTACATAACATGGGAAGTATGCTGGACCAAATGAAATTTTCCATCTTTAGAGAAATAGTTAAAATTCAACCTGAAATATCTAAAAACACAAATGACATTTCAATTTCTTTTAAAAGAGGAATTCTGTCTAGAGTTGATAAAGACTTGATAATCACATAAATTTTCTTTCATGAAAATTTTTCTATAGGGTTACAGAATCTAAGATTATAGCTATAACTAGTTAGATAAACCCAAGGTTCATTGATTAACCTAGAATCTTAACTGCATTATGACTACTCAAACATAATAGAAGAAAAGGATAAATTACTCTAGTAATGACAACTAGCATAAGTAAACACACAAAAAATCCAGCCAAAATAACAGTATACAAAATCTTATAATTTTCATAATTTAAATTGTGGGAGTAGTCTAATTTTTGAAATGTTAGCTTAAAACAAAAACTTATCCCTTTTGAGGAGGTGGTATTTCCTAGTGTAAAATTTGATATTAAAAAAATGTCCTCTCTCATTGTCCACACTGCCTGTCCAAAAAAAAAAAAAAAAAAAAAAAAAAGCCGGCGCTGTGGCTCACTAGGCTAATCCTCCGCCTGCAGTGCCGGCACACCGGGTTCTAGTTCCAGTCGGGGCACCGGATTCTGTCCCGGTTGCCCCTCTTCCAGGCCAGCTCTCTGCTGTGGCCAGGGAGTGCAGTGGAGCATGGCCCAAGTGCTTGGGCCCTGCACCCCATGGGAGACCAGGAGAAGCACCTGGCTCCTGCCTTCGGATCAGCGCGGTGTGCCGGCCACAGTGGCCATTGGAGGGTGAACCAACGGAAAAGGAAGACCTTTCTCTCTGTCTCTCTCACTATCCACTCTGCCTGTCAAAAAATAAAAAAAAATGTCAAAATTGTGTGAGATAATTTAAAAAAACAATGAAGACTATATAAAATACTATCCTGTGCGATAACCACACACATTGGGTCCAAGAAACAAAGCAATAAAAATAAAAAATTAAATGAGAAGTGAGAGTAGAAACAACATGTGTCATCAACTTTTGGATAGCAAAGAGAATTCTGTACTAAAGACTCAGGGAAGTATCTTGGCTTTGATACCACCTGCTGTGTAATACTTAATGTAAACAATTTATCTGTGTCATCAAATATAAAGTAGTTGAATATAATTATTTCCATTCTCTAGGCTATTTTTTCACTCTAGTTTTCTTTAAAATTTGCCTTAATTGAATTTTATTTTTAATGTGATTTGTAAATAAAAATAACAAAATTCTCTGTGCTAGATCTTACCTGAGATTTTGTGGTGCTTCCCCAAACAAACTACAAATTTCTCTTATTTGTTTCAGTGCAGGAATTACCCACTTGTCATTTGTGCAAAGTTCTTCTATAAAGCGATCTATCCACTGGATCTTTTGTGTATCTCGATCCTTATACAAGAGAAAAAATTTAGGTTTAAGTGGAAAAGTACTCAACATTATTTTTCTTTCCAATTGTTTTGAGAATTTTAAAATATGAAAGATTTTAAACTCAGTGTAAACAAAAATATGGAGTTGTAGCACAGTTATCAAAGAAAAATACTTTGTCATTATTATGTTGAAACTACAACTTAAAACTCTAAAATGTAAAGCACTGTTATTAATGTTCTATGGATCCAAATCTGTATCCAAGACACAAATATCTACTTCTACAAAAGCAATATTTTTAAAACATCTGTCTGAATGTTGTTACTGCATATTTTATCGTAAGATTTATTCTATCATAACAAAACCATATCCCATTATTAATATTACTGATTCTGTCTTAGTTCTTTCTAACCAGAACGAGAAATATTGAAAAATTATAAATCATCAAGAAAATAACTAATTCTGCAAGTGAAAAACAGTCAACAAAATGCAACATAACTAAAGGGAAAAATGCAGAAAAGCACAGGTTTTCAAGAAAAGGAGAATTAAAATTATTTTAAGAATAAGTTTATTTCAACTACTCTCAGATGGTTTATTTGTTTCAATCTTCTGAACCACAAAGACAAGTAATTTCAAGTTCAGGTTTGGGTATATATTTTACTTAAAATGATTCTGCACCTGGCATATTTGGAAGAGAAATGACCAGTTCAGTATTTGTGTAATACAAACTTGTAGGGACATTTTTGCAAACTTATTTAGAAGAGTAAGTCTAAGACCTTAAGTGTAGACATCTTTTCAGACTAATAAGCTATTTTAATGGTTATACATACTACATTCATTACTATACAAGGTTTTATTATATATGTTTTTTCCTGTATTATTATGTTGTTTTCATACAATTCCCTGAAAAAAAACTCAAACATCCAATTACTATAGTGAATATTAACTATTTACCTTTTGGGGTGCTTAAAAATATTTGTAACCTATGAAACTTAAAAATTTGCAATGGCTCTGGAGCCAGCAGTGTTTCAATGAGTAAAGCTGGCATCTGCAGAGCCAGCATCCTATGTGGGAGCTGGTTTGAGTCTCATCTGCTCCTCTTCTGATCCAGCACTCTGCTAGGAAAGCAGCAGAAGATGGCCGAAGTCTTTGGGCTCCTGCACGCGCCTGAGGGACCCAGAGGAAACTCCTGGCTTCAGATCAGTTCAACTTCGGCTGTTGCAGTCATTTGGGGAGAGAGCCACTGGAAGGAAGACCTCTCTAACTCTGCTTCTGCCTTTATGTAACTCTGCCTTTCAAATAAATAAATCTTTTTTTTTTTTCTTATTTTTGACAGGCAGAGTGGACAGTGAGAGAGTGAGAGAGAGAGAGAGAGAGAGAGAGAGAGAAAGGTCTTTCTTTACCGTTGGTTCACCCTCCAATGGCCGCTGCGGCCGGCGCATCGCACTGATCTGAAGCCAGGAGCCAGGTGCTTATCCTGGTCTCCCATGCGGGTGCAGGGCCCAAGCACTTGGGCCAACTTCCACTGCACTCCCGGGCCACAGCAGAGAGCTGGCCTGGTGAGGGGCAACCGGGACAGAATCCGGCGCCCTGACCGGGACTAGAACCCGGTGTGCCGGCGCCGCAAGGTGGAGGATTAGCCTATTGAGCCACTGCGCCGGCCAAATAAATCTTGAAAAAAAAAACAAAACTGTAATAGGTCTTCTAAACACTGGGATAAGGCAATGAAAGTGGTAGACTCACTGGTTCACCTTGAAAAAGGTGAACTCTTTACTCAAAGTAGGGAAACTCAGTTCATATTTTATATAATAATGTGTGAAAGAATATGATAAAGATTAATGTAAGCAACTTTAGCATTTATAACATGTACATGGCTTTGATTCTCTATAATACTTCTCCATTTAATAAAATATCATTTCAACTTGAAATCCTAATAAGCATGTTAAATACTAAATAAACACTGAATGAGCAATTAAAATTAATTATAGGTAAATATCAAGTTCAAATGAACTAAATGAAGTTTATTCTTTTCATCACATGTGAAGATGCAAATGTATTAAAGATTATTGGAAGTGGAAAATGCTCCTTTCTCTTTACCTATTTGTAAGGACAGTAACTACGATAAAATTAATTTGTATATTCTTCAGAATTAATAAAAAAGTAAATATTTATAGGTTGCTAAGATCAGAGTCCACAGAGTTATGGATGTCTAATCTTCATTTTTTCAGTCTCCACGTTAATATTTTAATCTAATTATTTAATGACAATCAGTTCTGTAAATACTTTAGAACCACCACTAATTATATGGTTTTCACAAGCTGAAAGCATTATATTGTGTTTGCTTGACTAAATTAAACTTGAGTCCTAACCAAAAGTAGAATACTACTTTTACTCTTTATTTTTTATTTTAAAAGAAATTGTTAAACTTTATTTTATTTAATAGCCAATTACAGACAGAGAGGAAAAGACAGAGAGAGAGACAAAGAAAAATCTTCCATCCACTGGTCACTCCCCAGATGGCTGCAATGGTCAGGGCTGGGTCAGGATGAAGCCAGGAGCCCAGAGCTTCTTTCAGGTCTCCCACGTGGATATGGGGGCTCAAGCCCTTGCGCCATATTCCATATTTCCCAGATACATTTCCCAGAGAGCTAGACAGAAAGCACAGTGGCCAGGACACAAACTAGCATATGATATGCTGGAGCTGCAAGCAGTGATTTTTTACCTGCTATGCCACAATGACAGCCTCATGAATGCCTACACTCTACAAATGGAGAACATCCCAGCTCAGTCCTCCCTTTTGAAAGAGAGTAAGTCATGGTTTACAAAATCTTGGACTGTCCCATTATAACCATGGCAAACCATTACTGAAAAATATTCAAAAACTGGTTTAAGATCATAGTTAAAAGTTGGTATTTATGGGATGGTGCTGTCGCAGAGTGGGTTAAAGCTGCTGCCCTCAGTACCAGTATCCCATACGGGTGCCATTTTGAGTCCTGGCCACTCTGCTTTCAATCCAGCTCTCGTGCTATGGCCTGAGAAAGCAGTGGAAGATGGGCCAACCCCTTGGCCCCAGCAGCCATGTGGAAGAGCTGGGGGAGGCTTCTGGCTCCTGCCTTTGGATTGGTGCAGCTCTAGTCATTGTGGCCAACTGGGGAGTGAACCAGTGGATGGAAGACCTCTCTCTCTCTCTGCCTCTCCTTCTCTCTCTGTGTAACTCTGACTTTCAAATAAATAATCTTTAAAGAAAAGTTGATATTTAAAAATAAATAATTAAAATCAGTAAAAAAATAATTAATAAATAAATTTCATGAATTTAAATCCAAGGGAGCTAATATTTGTTCAGAGAAGCAACTATTAAATTGTTCATTTTATTAACTTCTTATAAATGAATAAAACTTAAGTATTAAAAGTCACAATTAGTTTTAGCTATTTATTATCTATTTAACTACTTTTTACAGTTTTACCTATTAAAAACCTTCTTCTCAGAAAGTAAAAATGCAAAGTGAATGATATATGAAAACTTGTCAAACAAATGGCTAAAAACTTGCTAAAAACAATGCCTATCTGACAAAAATAAATCAATTACTCAAAATTAGTTTAAAAATAAAAATGATGCCACAGATTTCAACTTTAGTCACTAAACTATACTAATTATGAAAAAGAAAAAAAAAGTCCAGAGAAACTGATCAAAGAAACACTCTCATACCTGAGAACAGCTATAATCTAGTATTTTTATGTGGGCACTGAGTGCTAGGTCCATTATGTCTACAGGTACATCATCACTGTGGGCCAGATTCCAAAGAAGGTTCAATACTTTATGTGCCATCACACCATCTTTATCATCTTCTGCAAGACGACGTATCAGCTCAAGTAGTTTTTCACGCTGTTTGTTATTTGCATTAGTCCAACTTGCCTAAAAAATTTTTAAATAATGTAATTTTACATTAGTTACATCTTTGTATAAAGTATTTTCAAGCCATCATACATACACATACATTCCTGCTACAACTAAGCCACAGGAAGCCTAGTAAACTCAGGAATTTACTTGTTGTTTAACAAAAATAAGACTAAGCTGACATGGTAGAAATGTAAATCCCTCTGTATTCAAAATTTTTTCTTTTCTTTTCTTTTCTTTTCTTTTCTTTTCTTTTCTTTTCTTTTCTTTTCTTTTCTTTTCTTTTCTTTTTTTGACAGGCAGAGTGGACAGTGAGAGAGAGACAGAGAGAAAGGTCTTTCTTTACCGTTGGTTCACCCTCCAATGGCCGCTGCAGCTGGTGTGCTGCGGCCGGCGCGCTGTGGCGATCTGAAGCCAGGAGCCAGGTACTTATCCTGGTCTCCCATGCAGGTGCAGGGCCCAAGCACTTGGGCCATCCTCCACTTCCCTCCTGGGCCACAGCACAGAGCTGGACTGGAAGAGGGGCAACCAGGACAGAATCTGGTGCCCCAACCATGACTAGAACCTCGTGTGCCGGCTCCACAGGCAGAGGATTAGCCTATTGTGCCTATTGTACAAATTTTCTTTATACAAAATGTTAATCAGTATTGCCCATCTGTGTGACAAACAAGGTGATAATGGTAAAACTGGAGTTCTGCCTCTACCAGGTCAAAGTCATGGGCACCCCTCTCTCCTTGTCTGAATAGTGTGAATGAATTTAAACAGAAATTTGGTAATATCTCTAAGGTCTCTGGGTTTCAATTAACAATTACTAGACATGGCAAGAATAAAAAAATATCAACATGAACTTAGGAAGATAATTTTTAGAAGCTCAAACCAAGTATTATCAAACAATTTAAAGCACTCTTGCAAATCTTTAAGTATTAAAAAATTCAACAAAATCTGAACCATGTTTAATAATCTCTCAGCAGACAAGAAAGAAACAGAAGAAAACACACACAAAACAGCAAGTTTAAGTCCACAAATTAAATTAAGTAGTTTAAATATAATAGCTATAGAAGCCAGCGCTGTGGCATAGCGGGTAAAGCCTCCACCTGCACTGCCGGCATCCCATATGGTTGCCATTCAAGTACTCGCTGCTCCACTTCCAATCCAGCTCTGTGGTGTGGCCTGGAAAAGCAGTGGAAGATGGCCAAGCCCTTGAGCCCCTGCACCCATATGGGAAGACGGGGAGGAAGCTCCTGGCTCCTGATAGGCATAGTTATAGCCACTGCGGCTAACTGGGGAGTAAACTAGCGGATGGAAGCCCTCTATCTCTCTCTCTGGTTATCCTTCTCCCTCTGTGTAATTCTTTCAAATAAATAAATAAATCTTTAAATTAAAAAAATACAATTTCTATAATGCAGAAATAGGGATTATTTATATTACTAAATATAAGAAACAAGTAGTAAGAATGAGAGGATATAATGGAAAAGGACAATCCATCAACAAAGAATAAGAATATGAAAAGTTATTCAGTAAAAACTTGAAGCATAGATAGAATTCAAGCAAGAAATAGACAAAAATCATAATTACTGTCACAAGTACTCTCGACACCTCTCAAAGATAACAAAACAAATGAAGAAACAAGCAAACAAACAAACAAAAAAAACCCAGATGGGATACAGAACTCAAGTAGATCATCAACCAATAGGATTTCACTGAAATTCAAGGATATTCCATTTAACTGGAGCAGTACTGAGAGAAAATTTGTCAAGAAACACATCATGAACAAAAGGACAAATATCAAACTTAAAAGACTAGAAATCTTAATGAGTAGATTCCAAGTACCCTGTAAATAAACTATAAATCACAAGTATTCAGAATACAGGAAAATTTCCTAGAACTACTTTCCTAAATACAAGTTATATATTGTTGAAGAAGGATCTTAATAGAAAATAAAATTATAACTGGAACCAGTATTATGATGTGGCAGGTTAAGCAGCCACATGTGAGACACCAGCATCCTATAAAAGGAACCAGTACAAATCCTGGTTGCTCCACATTTGATCAAGTTCCCTGTTGATGAGCCTGAGAAACCCACATGCTTGGGCCCCTACAACACATGTGGGAAATCTAGATGAAGTTCCTGGCTTCAGATTGATCCACTCACTTTTGGCCACTGCCGTCATCCGGGAGTGAACCAGTGGATAGAAGAACTCTGCCTCTTTCTAACTCTGCTTTTCCGATAAATAATAAATAAATAAATCCTAAAAAAATAAAAAAAGAACCAAAAAATAAAACAAAACAAAAAAACAAAAAACACCTAACAACAATAACAACAACAACAAAAAACCCTCAATGTAATTGATTTTGGACCCATGCTGTGGTGTGGTTGTTATCACATGGGCACTGGTTTGAGTCCCAGCTGCTTCAGCTCCATGCAACTCCTTTCTAATTAATGTACCTGAGAAAGCAGCAGAGAAAGTCAAAGTCCATGAGCCCCTGCACCCAAATGGGAGATCCAGAGGAAGCTCCTGGTTTTGGAAGAGTCCATTTGGCACTAACTCTCACTAACTCTGCTTTCAGATAAATAAATAAATAAATAAATAAATAAATAAATAAATAAATGTTTTTTAAATTTTTTTTATAAGATGTATTTATTTCGTTGACAGAGAGAGGGAGAGGTCTTCCATCTTCTGGTTCCCTCCACAAATGGCTGAAATTGCCAGGGCGGGAACAGATTGAAGCTAGGAGCCAGTAATTTCCTCCAGGTCTACCACTTGAGTGTAGGAGTCCTAGGACTTGGGCTATCTTCCACAACTTTTCCAGGCTCTTAATAGGGAGCTGGATGGGAAGTGGAGCATAACTGAGACTTGAACAGGAGCTCATATGGGACACCAATGCTAAAGGCGGAGATTTAATCTACTATGCCACAAAGCCGGCCCCTAAATCAATCTTTACAAAAAAAAAATGCTCCCCCTAAAAAGTATAACTGATTTTATTTAAGTCATAATAAATCTAAATTTACATAAAACATACATGATATGAAAACAGTGGTGATACAGAAATACATAGTACATTAAATGCTTAAGAAAAAAGATGCTAGGGCCGGCACCCGGGGTTCTAGTCCTGATCGGGGCACTGGATTCTGTCCCGGTTGCCCCTCTTCCAGTCCAGCTCTCTGCTGTGGCCCGGGAGTGCAGTGGAGGATGGCCCAAGTCCTTGGGCCCTGCACCCACATGGGAGACCAGGAGAAAGCACCTGGCTCCTGGCTTCAGATCTGTGCAGCAAGCCGGCCGGAACGTGCTGGCTGCAGCAGCCACTTGGGGGATGAACCAACGGAAAAGGAAGACCTTTCTCTCTGTCTGTCTCTCTCTCTGTCTAACTCTGCCTGTCAAAAAAAAAAAAAGAGAGAGAGAGAGAGAGATGTTCAAGTACTTGCAACTTCTATATACAACTGAGAAAAAGCAAAGTAAGCCCAAAACAAGCAGAGGAAATATTAAAGAACAAAACAAAAATCAACAAAACTTAAAATACAAAAAATAATGTGAATAAAATGAAAAAACAAAATGAAGAATTAGTTTTCTGAAAGGACATAATCAAACTTTCAGGAAAAAAGAAAAATCATGAATTATCAAAATTAGAAATCAAACAATTATCATTATAGGTAACAGACATAAACACAGAACACTAAATATTAGAAGCAAACATCATCTCATATTTTATGACCTGAACCACTTCCTGTGAAAATACAATTCCTGTAAGTCATCTCATACAAACTAGGCAACTTGAGTAGAGGTGTCACTTTTTAGGAAACTGAATTCATACCTTTAAAATTCCAAAAATAAAAATCTTAAAATTCACATGGTTCAGTGGAAAATGTACAAACACAAACTATTAATACCAATAATATATATTTCTTCCAGAAAACAGAAGAGAAAGGAATACCTCTTATTTTATTTCATAAGGAAGTAATGCTCTATCAGGAAAACACAATTAAAGAGGAAAATTTCAGATTATATCCTTCTTAAATATTGATAAAAATGTTCACATACAAAACACTAATAAAACGGAATTCCACAGTATATAAAAATAAACAATATGATCAAGCTTAGTTTCTTTTATATGCAAGACTTTCAATAATGAAAATACAATCAGTATAGTAAATACGTCACAGAATGAAGATCTTATTTGCAGAACCACATAAAATGAATATACAAAAAGCACTTGACAGATCATAAACTACCAACACTACAGTGCTGAGTAGTTAGCCATTGATATTTGGTATTTTAGGTATACAAACACATTTTTAATTTATTACATATAATTTTTAACATTTATTTATGTATTTGAAAGGTAGAGTTAGTTACACAGATGAAGAGAGAGCAATAGCGAGAGGGCAGGGAAGAGAGAGACAGTGAAAGAGAGAGAGACAGATAGAAATAGAGGTCTTCCATCACTTGGTTCAGTCCCCAAAAGGCTACCATGTCTGAAGCAGGGCCAATCTAAAGCCAGGAGCCAGGAGCTTCTTCTAAGTCTCTCAGGTACGTGAAGGGATCCAAATACTCGGGTATTTGGCTTTCCTAGGCCATAGCAGAGAGCTGGATTCAAAGTGGGGCAGCTGGGACATAAACAGGTATCCATATGGGATGCCAGCACTGCAGGCAGAGGCTTAACCTACTACATCACAGCACCAGCCAGCCCCTTTATTATATATATATATTTTTTTTCTGGACAAGCAGAGTGGACAGTGAGAGGGAGAGACAGAGAGAAAGGTCTTCCTTTTCCGTTGGTTCACCCCTCAGTGGCTGCTGTGGCCAGCGCACTTCGCTGATCCAAAGCCAGGAGCCAGGTGCTTATCCTGGTCTCCCATGCAGGTGCAGGGCCCAAGCACTTGGGCCATCCTCCACTGCACTCCCTGGCCACAGCAGAGAGCTGGCCTGGAAGAGGGGCAATCGGGACAGAATCCGGCGCCCCGACCGGGACTAGAACCCGGTGTGCTGGCGCCGCAAGGCGGAGGATTAGCCTGTTGAGCCGCGGCGCCGGCCTGTTTGCGTAATCTTAATGTAATAATGACTGAAAACAATCAAGACTGAGTAGTTCTGGCACAGGGATAGACAGACACAGATAGCCTGTAAAAACCCACATACTTTCCCAAATGATTTCTGGCTCAAAGACAATCTTTAACAAATAGTACCTGGAACTGATGATGATTTGCTTACTATTATTTCTGAAATACTGATTTCTTATGGGTTCTTGCCAATAATTCAGAGAATAATTTGAATACCGGCTCAAATAAACCAGGAAGCATGGTAAGATTTTAATGTTCTTTTGTTCAGTCAGAGAAATGCATAGGAGAGTGAGGGCTTTAAGGGAGCAAGGAAAGTCTGGAAGTAAGTTGAGGCCAGACCAAGCAGAAAACAAGCTGAGAGCCATGTGCAGCAGGCCTTTCGTTAACAGCACCTATTATGAGCAGCTTATCACAGGAAGAGAGTACAGGTCCAAATAATTGCGAAAAAGGGCAAAGAGAAAAAAAGAGGAAAAAGGGCTGGGTCCACTGTATTTCAAGCCTTTTATCCACTTCAAAGGGGAGCAGTTATGTAGCCTGAATGGCAGGTGGGCATTCAGGTGGGGTCAGGTAGAATCTATTAACATGAGGCAGAAATCTGCTCTGTCAGTTATTACCTTGAAGCAATCAAAAAGATGATCAAGTTGTTCAGGAGAAAAATCCCAAGCCAACTTTGCTAGTAAATCATGCACATTCTTCACAATGGCTTCATGTTTCCCCGCCTGTTAATAAATGAAAAAGAAAACAAAATCAGCATACTTCCATTTTAGTAATAGGAACTAAGTAATTAATGTCAAGTTCTGTTACTTAACACTTCTACCATTAATATTTTATTTATTTGATGGGGCTGGTGTTGTGGTACAGTGGGTTAATCCACTGCCTGCAGTGCCAGCATCCCATCTGGCACCAGTTTGAAACCCAGCTGCTCCATTTTCGATCTAGCTCTCTGTTATGGCTTGGGAAAGCAGTAGAAGGAGCAAGTCCTTGGGCCCGTGCACCCTCATGGAACACTTGGAGGAAGCTCCTCGATCCTGGATCCACTCAGCAGCTCTGCCCACTGTGGCCAACTGGAGATTGAACCAGCAGATGGATAACCTCTCTCTCTGATTCTCCTTCTTTCTCTGTGTAACTCTGATTTTCAAATAATTAATAAATCTTTAAAAAAAGTTATTTATTTGAAAGGTTGAGAGTGAAAAGACACCAAGAATTAGAAAGGTATCAGGATCTTCTATCTGCTGGGTCACTCCCCAAATGCCTAAAATAGTGAGGGCTGGCCCAGGCCCAAGGCAGGAATCTGGAACTCATTCTTGGTCTACCATGTGAGTTTCGGAGGATTAAGTAGTTGAACCATCATCTACTGACTCCTACTGTTATTTCTCATAATAAATATTAGCAGAATGCTGGATTACAAGCAGATTTGAGACTTGAATCCAGACACTTTGATATAGCATGTAAGTGATGTCTGAACCACTGCATACAAACGCCCAGACCCCTGATACTAACTTTAATATAGTAAATGTCTTATAGCTGTCATATAAAACTTGACAACTCCACTCTTTGGTAAGAATGGTTAACAATTTTGAAGTATTGATATGAAAATCATTTACAAAATATTAACTAACAAAATTAAAGCTAGAAATAAGTCAAATTACTGGATTGTTGCAAAATTTAATGCATGTCAATAAAGATAACATTAAACATTTTGTTTCTTGAAACAGGAAGACCGAAACACAGGTTAAGAATACTTTTGTTAACAATACTTCCCAAGGGATGCCAGAGTAGAAATCTACATTTGGATAACGTAAGAGATATTCATTTTTTTAAACTTTTATTTAATGAATATTCAATTGGCTTCCCCGCCCCCAATGACTTCCCTCCCACCCGCAACCCTCCCCTTTCCCGCTCTCTCTCCCCTTCCATTCATATCAAGATTCATTTTCAATTTTCTATATATACAGAAGATCAGTTTAGTATACATTAAGTAAAGATTTCAACAGTTTGCATCCACATAGGAACACAACGTGAAATATACTGTTTGCGTACTCGTTATAGCATTAAATCTCACGTACAGCACATTAAGGACAGAGATCCTATGTCAGGAGTAAGTGCACAGTGACTCCTGTTGTTGACTTTACAAATTGACACTCCTGTTTATGGCATCAGTAATCTCCCTATGCTCCCGTCATGAGTTTCCAAGGCTATGGAAGCCTTTTGAGTTCACCAACTCTTATCTTATTTAGACAAGGTCATAGTCAAAGTGGAAGTTCTCTCCTCCCTTCAGAGAAAGGTACCGTAAGAGATATTCATTAAGACTTCTGAAATCAGTTATTTATTCTAACAAAAATTTACAAGCTTGGGGTTGGTGCTGTGGCACAATAGGTCAAATCACTGCCTGCAGGACACTGGTTCCTGTCCTGGGGGCTCAATTTCTGATCCAGCTCCCTGCTAATGGCGGGAAAGCAGCAGAAGCTGCCCCAACCACTTGGGCCCCTGCAACCATGTAGGAGGCCCAGAAGTAGCTCCAGCTCCTGGCTTCAGCTTGACCCAGTCATGAGTGGATGATGTGGTCATTTGCAGAGTAAACCCCCAAGATGGAAGACCTCTTTCTCTTCCTTCTTTGTAACTCTGCCTTCCAAATAAAAAAGAAAAAAAAGGTGCAATCTTCCAATTTAGCATTGTAATGCAGTGGGTTAAGGTGCCACTTGTGACGCCATCCTCCCTTACCAAAATGTTGATTCAAGTTCTGGCTACTCCATTTCACATCCTACGCCCTGCTAATATGCCTGGGAAGGCACAAGAGGATGGATCAAACACACTGTCCCTGCTAATATATAGGAGACCAGGATGGAGTTTCTGGCTCCTAGGTTTGGCATGGCCCAGTCCAGTGGTGGTAGCTATTTGGGGAAATGAACCAATAGATGGAACATTTCTCTTTCTGTGTCTCTCCTTTCTCTATCACTATGCCTTTTAAATAAAATAAATTTCTTCTTTAAAAAAATTACAATCTTCTATAAAGTTTTTAAAACTTTTTAAAATAATCTATACACTTTAGTATATATAAAGATGGGAACATTTAACTTCTATTTTAAAATATTCTTGACAGAAGATAGTATCTGGAATAGCACATTAGACACCAGTATGATGCTCATGTCTGTTTACTGGAGTGCCTGAGTTCAAGCCCTAGCTCTGGCTCCAGTTCTTGGGTCCTTGGCATCCATGTGGGACACCTGGATGGCGTTCCTGACTGGTCCTGGTCCAGTCTTGGCTGTTTCAGACATCTGGGGAGTGACCAGTAGTTGGGAGTTCTGTCTCACTCTCTCTGTATATACCATTTTCTCCCTCAGTTTCTTTGTGCCTCTTGTGTAAATAAGAAAATAATTTTAAAAATATTCGTGAAGGGATGTTTATACATGTGCTTTACTAAAAGACAAGCAATATAAACTTGCATTCTAGAACATAAAGATACCACAGGATCTTTAATGTATCAGAACCACAGCAAGACAAAGAGCTCTCATCCAGTGTTTCACTTCATAAATAATTAGAACTGATGCCAGAGAGTCAATTTCCTCTGTGGGTGGAAGTAATTCAATCACCTGAGCCATCCTTGCTGCCAAGAGTTAATTACTGAAGAAGAGAATCAAAATCAGGTACACTGGGTATTATGGGAGAAAGGAGGGAGAGGGTGGGGCCTTAACTGGTAAGTTAAAGTTTTGGTGTCTTTGCTACAAAAAGAAAATAGCTGTCATCTTACACACATCTTACCTGTGCTGCCCAGATATTATTAAGATCCTGTAACGTAAGAACTTTTTCTTTAATCACAAAACGAAGAATCTTCTCTAGCTTTTCTACATACTGTGGTTGATGAAGACTATCTCGCAAGACTACAGACAAGATACTGTTTTGCTGTATCCATTCCTAAATGTAATGCAAAAAATCGTTCAAGCAGAAACTGAAAAGATCTTTAAAAAAACATAAATCAGATTTCTAAGTAACATGAGAATCAAGAACTCAAATATTATGTATGTCCACAATACTAACACACTAAAATAGTTCGTGTTGTTTCCATATAAAATTATTAAACACTATAATAAATAACTGTAGAATTCAACTCTGCATAGAACATGTTTCCAGAGATGTGTAAATTTCAGATTATACCCCCTAATATAAAAAACTTTCACCTTTAAGGTGCAGTTAGTAAACTTTAAAATATGTAACATATGGAATTTGTTCTACAAACATTTATTCTACACTACATTCAGAAAACATGCTTTATATAGCAATACAAGTCTCAATCTAGTTGTTCAGAATAACCAGTTTTGTGTTTGTCACAGGTCTTACATATAAAAATTCTTCTATAAACTACAATAAAATAAACATGAAAGTCACACAGCAATGACAAACTTTCACAATTTTTTAAGATTCTCACTTTCTCCATCTATTGAAGACTGCTAATAACAAAAAAATTACTGAAAAACACCGCATATTTTGTGTTTGATATTTTATAAGACAGACAATCACTTTCTCCATCTATTGAAGACTGCTAATAACAAAAAAATTACTGAAAAACACCGCATATTTTGTGTTTGATATTTTATAAGACAGACAAATTGCATACATAAAACCTGATCCCAAATTCTGAGCCAGAACCTGAAGTAAGTTAGATACTGTTTTCTAAATCCCACAAAAATGTCCTCAGGATACTTTTTAAGTCACATTTGAAATATCTGCATTATTGAATTAAAGATTCCTTTAATGTGGAGAATATTAACCACAAGTATATCTATAGTAATGAAATTAAATATTACATTAAAAATAGCTTTTTTTTTTTTTTTGACAGGCAGAGTGGACAGTGAGAGAGAGAGACAGAGAGAAAGATCTTCCTTTTGCCGTTGGTTCACCCTCCAATGCCCGCTGCGGCCGGTGCACCCCGCTGATCCAAAGCCAGGAGCCAGGTGCTTCTCCTGGTCTCCCACGTGGGTGCAGGGCCCAAGCACTTGGGCCATGCTCCACTGCACTCCCTGGCCACAGCAGAGAGCTGGCCTGGAAGAGGGGCAATCGGGACAGAATCCGGCGCCCCGACCGGGACTAGAACCCGGTGTGCCAGTGCCGCAAGGCAGAGGATTAGCCTGTTGAGCCACGGTGCCAGCCTAAAAATAGCTTTCAATAGTTAGGTAGCCTATTTTCTTTTTCATTTCGAAACTAAAGACAACGATGCCTATAAGTACTTTCATATCAAAGTGAGAAAGATGTAACACTGATGTAAAAATAAATTAATGGAATAAATGTTAAATGAGTTTTTATTCTATTAATTATTATTACCTTGATTCAACAGAGTATATTTACCCAGTCATTTTAAAGATAATCTATTTCAATTTAACCAAACCTCCAGATTATAACTGTATCGCAAATACCTTCAATCAGTAATAAATTTACAAAAATACAGTAAGTTACCCATAACTTCCAAATTAATGTTTATTACCAGAATAATAAAGTTTTAACATTAGTAATTGTTCTAACAGTAACTATTGCCAAAATCTAGCTTTCCAAAAAAAAAAATTCTTATACACAAAAGGAAGAATTAAAGTCACTTACAGCCATTCGTTCAGCTGTCAGCCATTCCTCTTCCTCAGGATTACCATGATGAGCATAGTATGACACACTAGATATTACCTTATTGATTTCATTCAGTGCATTCATTTTTCCATTAAAAGAAGAGATCTGAAGCAATCTAAAAGTAAAATTTGGAATTAATATCATGTAATAATTTCATATATAGTAACAGAGTAAGAAATATCTTACCTAAGTATCATTTTCAACCTAAAAATTTCTAGATTTTTTCTAGTTTCTTCTTGTTCTGGAATTCTTGAAGCTAAATTCTTCAGAGACTTAATAATCATTGAAAGAGCATCATTTTTAACTTCATTCTTTGCTTCTTTTTTCAGTTCCTCATCAGTTAAATTTTCTAGTAATTGTGGGATTACATCAATAACTGGAATAAAGTATTTTTTCACTGTATGTTGACTGAGAAATTCATAGCATTGTCCAAATGGTCTGAAATAAGGAGACATAAAAGTTCTGTAATATTCAGTCCTTAAAAATGAGAACTAGGGGCCAGCGCTGTGGCGTAGTGGGTAAAGCTGCTGCTACAGTGGTAGCATCCCATATGTGCACTGGTTCAAGTCCCAGCAGTTCCACTTCCAATCCCGCTCTCTGCTATGGCCTGGGAAGACAGTAGAAGATGACCTAAGCCTTGGGTCCCTGTACCCATGTAGGAGACCCGGAGGAGGCTCTTGGCTCCTGGCTTCAGACTGGCCCAGCTCCAGCTGTTGCAGCCATTTGGGGAGTGAATCAGAGGGTGGAAGATTTCTCTTTCTGCCTCTCCTTCTCTCTTTGTGTAACTCTTTCAAATAAAATAAATTAAAAAAAAAAAAATGAGAACTCACACTTCCATCAACACTTAATACAAAAACAAATTATTTTAAAATGTAAGACACTGCATTACAAAACTGAAATACAACGACTTTTCAGAAAATAACATAGCAAGATAGTGCATGGAAAATCAACTTTAAAATATAACTTACTTAATAAATGCAGCAATTACTTGGACGTTTAATGCCGATCCATTAATAAAGCGATCAAGTAAAATCTGGAAACCATTTAATGTGCCAAATTTATTGATGAGATCCACCAGCCAACCCTGTAATAATTAATTATGTGTTAATCCTAACAAAGCACTACCTAAAATGTATTTGAAACAAGCTCATAAATTTAAAAATTTAATGATACTAAATACAATTATTTTTTAAAAGCATACAGGGCCATTATCTATTGTATTTTGTTGCAATATGCCTTGAGCCAAAAACAGCAGAAGCAGCAATCCTAGAGGTGCGCAAAGATTGTGTTAGCCAACACTTGTTTTAAAAGATTTGTTTGAGAGTCAGAGTTACAGAAAGACAGAGAGAAAGACAAAGACTTCCATCAACTGGTTCACTCTCCAAGTGGCCATAACTGTGTGGGCTGGGTCAGGCCAAAGCCAGGAGCAGGTGCTTCTTCTGGGCCTCTGATGTGGGTACAGGGTCCAATGACTTGAGCCATCCTATGCTGCTTTCCCAGGCACATCAGCAGAGAGCTGGATTTAATTTGTCACCCACTTGAGATGCTGGCATCATAGGCATTGACTTAACCCATTGTGCCACAGTGCTGACTCCTAGATAACACTTCCACATATTAGATGTAATATGGGTTCAAGAATTATGAAGTTAAGAAAAGATGAATCAAGTATTAAGAAATAAGGACAAAAATTTTTAATCTTGCTTGCAATAAAGCCAAACTTTAGGAAAAACTAAAGATAATAAGGTGAGGAAAATTTGCATCTGGGTGAATGGTTAAATTTTCTTCTATACTTTCTAGTCTGGGTTCTGTTCCTAATTCCAGCTTCCTAATGTTAACCCCACGAAACAGCAAGGATGGCTCAAGTGGTTAAAATCCCTGCCACTTGAGTGGGAAACATGTATTGAATTCTGAACTCCGTGCTTCTATCTTGCCCAGCCTTGGCTGTTGGCAGGCATCACAGAGTCAAGGAGCAGATGGGAGATCTTTCTCAACTTTCCACATGAATAAAACAAATAAAAAATAAAATAATATTTAAATTTTATTAAGATTCAACAGGGGACTTCAATAGGCAAAATTTACAATCAAAAATTGAAACATATAATCAAAAATCACTTAAAGGGATGGTACTATGCTACAGCCAGTTAGGCTACTGTCTGCAGTGCCAACATCCCATATGGGCACTGAGTCTTGGCTGTTCCACTTCCAATCCAGTTACCTGCTAAGGCACCTGGGAAAGCAGTGGAATATGGCCCAAGTGCTTGGGCCCCGGTACCCATGTGGGAGACCTGGGTGAAGCTCCTGGCTCTTGATCAGCCCTGCTCCAGCTGTTGTGGCTATCTGGGAGGTAAACCAGGAGATGGAAGATCTCTCTGTCTCTTTCTTTCCCTCTTTCTCTGTAACTGTAGCTTTCAAATAACCTACTAAGTCAGAAAAAGAAAAGAAAGAAGTTCAGAAGAGAAAAAAGAAAGAGAGAAAGGGAGGGAGAGAGAGAGAAAGGGAGAGAGGGAGGGAGGAAGGAAGAAAAAAAAACCACTTAGAAGAGCAAAAAGAAAAAAAGAATGAAGGGAAGCTAATTAAGTGTAAAATATTTGTGAAACACCACCAAAGGGGAAAATATGTGTATTACTGAATTCTGAGGGAGTAAAGAGAATAGGATAAAAGGACTATATGAAACACATAATGTCAAAGACATGTACATTCAAATCAAAGATAGTCAATGAACTAATAGGCACCAGGAGGCGTTATATAAAATTATCTGAAGAAAAAGAGAATCCTGAAAACATCAAGGGAAAATTATTTATATATAAAATAGCCTTAGTAAATAATAACTGACTCCGTAGCAGGACCTTGTAATTCAGAAGAATGATACTTAAAGTGCTTAAGGTGAAAAAATACACACACAAATACACAAATCTGATGACTGATTTAGGGAAACCTGAACCCCTCCATAGACACAGCTGGCTGATTTTTGATCTGCCAGCCCCCAGACTCTGAGCTAAAATAAACACCTATTTCTAGTAGTCAGTCTTTTTTTTATAGTAAAAAACAAACAAAAAACAAAACAACAACAAAAAAACTACAAACCCAAACTCAGTTCTGCTAAACATGAAGCAAATAATGACAGATCGAAGGGAAAAGTAAGTCCTACAACACTAGTCAGAGATTTTAATACTTTATTTTCAATAATGGCTAGAAAAATGACACAGAAAGTACGAAAGAGGCATGGGGCTACATTGTGGTACCATCAGATAAGCTGCCACCTACAACACTGCATCCCATATGGGTGTGGGTTGAATCCTGACTGCTCTGCTTCTGATACAGCTCTTTATTAATACGCTAGGAGAAACAGTGGAAGATCATCCCAGTGTTTGGGTCCCTGTAACTCACATGAGAGACCAAGATGAAGCTGGCTGGCCTTTGGTTTGGCTTGACCCAGCCTATCCCACCATTGTGGACATTTAGGGAGTGAATCAGCAGATGGAAGATCTCTCACTGCCTCTCTCCTTTCTGCAAGTAACTCTGCCTTTCAAGTATATAAACTGAATGGAATAGAGACACACACACACACACCATAGAACTGGACCCCTAAATCATACATAGAACACTTTACTCAACAACAGCAGCATTCCTCTTAAGTGTGCATCTAATATTCATCAAGATATCTTATGCCAAAAAAACAAGTCATAATAAACCTAAGAAGATGAAACCACAGAAATATCTTTCCAAATTACAGAAGAATGAATTCAGAAATCAATTGAAGAAGGAAAAACAGAAAATCCATAATGAATAGAAATTAAATATCATTAATTATTTTTCAGAGACAAAAATCACAATGGAAATTAGAAGATTAGAGGCAAATAAAAATGAAAATACAGTGCAACAAAAGTTGTAGGATGGGGGCCGGCGCTGTGGCACAGCGGGTTAATGGCCTGGCCTGAAGTGCCGGCATCCCATATGGGCACCGGTTCGAGACCTGGCTGCTCCTCTTCCAATCCAGCTCTCTGCTCCGGCCTGGAGTAACAGCAGAAGATGGCCCAAGTCCTTGGGCTCTTGCACCCACGTGGGAGACCCGGAAGAAACTCCTGGCTCCTGGCTTTGGATGGGTGCAGGTCCAGCTGTTGTAGCCAACTGGGGAGTGAACCATCGGACGGAAGAGCTCTCTCCCTCTCTGCCTCTCCTCTGTGTAACTCTGACTTTCAAATACACGAATCTTTAAAAAAAAAAGTTGTAGGATGCAGTAAATGTGAAGCCAAGAGGGAAATTTACAGTATAAACAACACATTCTCTCAAAAAAAAAAAATCAGATCAATGTCCTAACCGTACCTAATTTAGGAATTAGGGAAAAAAATAACTAATTAACCCCAGGGAATAATAATCATAATAAAAATAAATATGAGAAAAACCAACTAAACAAAAACCTGTATCTTGAAAAAAAATTTTAAACTACTTGTTTTGAATTTCACCTAGAATAAGAGAGGATTCAACTAAAACCAGAAATAAAGGAAGGCAGTATTACTACTGATTTTACACAAATATAAAATTACTATAGTTTCTGTAACCAAAAACCTCTCAACGTAAAAAAGCCAAACTGAAGACGGCTGCCTTGGGGAAATCTACCAAATAATTATTTTAAGCAATCTTCATATTATTTCAAACAATGAAAAAGGGGGAACAAAACAAAACTCCTTCATAAGGCTAATGTTATCCTGGTTATTAAGACAAAGAGATAATTAAAACAAACAAACAAACAAAAAAAAAACAAAACAAAAAAACTACAGGGGCCGGCAATGTGGTATAGTGGGTAAGCCACAACCTGCAACACTGGGATCCCATATAACCACTGGTTGAGTCCTTGCTATTCTTCGTCTGATCTAGCTTTCTGCTAATGCACCTAGGAAAGCAGTGGGAAATGGCATATGTGCTTGGGCTCCTGTACCCACATGGGAGGTCTGGAAGACTCTGGGCTTCTGGCTTCAGTCTGTCCCAGTCCTGGCCATTTTGGCCATTTGAGGAGGAAACCAGCAGATTGAAGATCTCTATCCCTGTAATTCTTTCAAATAAATAAAGTAAATCTTAAAAAAAAATTACATAATTATGCTCCTTTAGCACACAGATCTAAGTTCCTTACTAAGATTGTGTTCTTTAAAAAGTCATGAAATGGGGCTGGCAGGGTGACGTAACAGGTTAAACTGCTACCTGCATTACTGGAATCCTATAGCACTGGTTTAATTTGGCTGTACAACTTCTGATCCAGTCTCCTGCTAATGTGCTCAGGGAAAGCAGCAGAAGATGCCCCAAGCACTTGGGTCCCTGCATCCATGTGGAAAACAAGGAACAAACTCCTGTCTCCTGGCTTCTGCATGGCCCAGCCCTACCCTTTGAAATCATAGGGGTAATGAACCAGCAGATGGAATATTTCCTCTCTCTCTGTAACTTTGACTTTCAAATAAATAAATACTTTTTTAAAGTTCATGAAAAGATGCAGTTAAAAAGTGTTTATTTTAGTGAAAAATTTTTTGAAAAAGATGTGTAAATTTTTATAATTAACATTTTCCTATGAAATTTTTAAAAATTCCTTGTGTATATGCATTTTTATTTTGTTGCATCAAGGTAAATATCTTTTAATTTTCAGGTACTTCCTGAAGTACCTGCATGTAAGAAAATTCCAAGCACCATAATAAGATTATACACATAACCAAGTGTTATTTTTCCCTGGCATGTAATAGTGCTTCAACATAACAATTATCAACCAGAACAATACATTACAGAAGTGAAATGAAGAAAGAAAAAAAAGCCACAAAATCCTCAATTAAGTAGAAACAGCAACTGACAAAATTCTAACTTTTGATGCTACACATTCAAAACACTATAGAACATATGGATACTAAATCTATCAATATACATATAGAGGCCGGCGCTGTGGCTCACTTGGCTAATCATCCGCCTGAAGGGCTGGCATCCTGGTTTCTAGTCCTGGTCGGGGCACCAGATTCTGTCCTGGTTGCCGCTCTTCCAGGCCAGCTCTCTGCTGTGGCCCAGGAGTGCAGTGGGCCCTGCACCCGCATGGGAGACCAGGAGGAAGCACCTGGCTCCTGGCTTCTGATCGGCACAGTGCCAGTGGTCGCGACCATTTTGGGGGCGGTGAACCAATGGAAGGAAGACCTTACTCTCTGTCTCTCTCTCTCACTGTCTAACTCTGCCTGTCAAAAATAAAAAATTTTAAAAAATATATACAATATTTGCTGTTAAATATAAGAGTGGGAATAAGAGAGGGAAGAGATGGGCAATTTGGGACATGCTCAAGCTGACTTACCTCAAACAGTAGAATTAGAAACATACCAGGGGATTCGAATTCAATCCCATCAAGGTGGCATGTACCAATGTCATCTCACTAGTCCCAGTGATCAATTTCAGTTCACAATTGATCATAATGATAGGACTAAGAACCAAAGGGATCACATAAACAATAGTGTCTGCAAATACCAGCTGATAGAATCAAAAAGGGAGAGAATGATCCAACATGGGAAGCAGGATACACAGCAGATCCATAGAATGGCAAATGTCCTAACAGCACTCTGGCCTCATAATCAGCCCTTAAGGCATGCGGATCCAGCTGAAATGCCCATGAGAGTATTTCAGGCATGGAAAGCCAAGACACTCTGGGGGAAAAAAAAACCTAAATGAAAGATCTCCGTGAGTTAGAACCCAGTGGAAAGAATGGGTCATCAAAGAAGGAGGTACCTTTCTCTGAAGGGATGAGAGAACTTCCACTTTGACCATGGCCTTGTCTAAAAATGATCAGAGTCAGTGAACTCAGGGGGCTTCCATAGCCTTGGCAGCTCATGACAAGAGCCTAGGGTGATTACTGATGCCACAAACAAGAGTGTCAGTTTGTTAAGTCAACAACAGGAGTCACTGTGCACTTACTCCTCATGTAGGATCTTTGTCCTTAGTGTGCTGTACATTGAGATTTAATGCTATAACTAGTACTCAAACAGTATTTTCCACTTTATGTTTCTGTATGGGAGCAAACTGTTGAAATCTTTACTTAATGTATGCTAAACTGATCTTCTGCATATAAAGAGAATCGAAAATGAATCTTGATGTGAATGGAAGGGGAGAGGGAGTGGATAAGGGGAGGGTTGCGGGTTGGAGGGACGTTATTGGGGGGGAAGCCGTTGTAATCAATATTCTGTACTTTGGAAGTTTATATTCATTAAATAAAAGTTAAAAAAAATAAAAATATATATACACATAGAAAATACATAGTTAATGTCATAATTCAATGATGAAACTGAAAAGATTTTCTCTAATGTTAGGCAGAAGAAAGGACTCCTCTCTTCACAGGACTGTAAGCTGGTGTTTTAAGGAAAAAAACACTCATATGATATATAGGCAATTGACCTAGCGATGAAGAAGCTGCTTGGGACACTCATATTCCACACCGGAGTGCCCTGGTCCATATCCTGGCTCCAATCCTGACTCTAGCTTCCCGTTAATGTTCAAGTGGTTGAGATCTTTACAATGGATACTCAGACTGAGTTCCCGCCTCCTAACTTTGGGCTGCTTGTATCCTGGCTGTTGTAGACACATGAGGAATGAACCTGTGGATGGGTGATCTCTTTTATATTTCAAACAGAATATGTAAAATAAATGAATAAATAAACTAAAATTAAAAACATACAATGTAAAAACAAGGTACAGCCAATGCTTGTTATTTATGGTAGTTATAGTCTCCAAAATCACACTCAGCAACTGAAAAATCAGTTATTATGTGTGTCTCAGAGAAGTACAGATTAAGTTTCAGAAAGCATATTCACCAATTAATTAGTGAGTCTTATTACTGATTGTGAGTTCAATGTTGCTAAGTCAAAAATATGCATTAAGTACTGTGTTTTCAAATAGAACAGATAACAAGATTACATACTGACTCATCGTCATTATGTTGAAGTCTGTCACCAATGTAACTACAAAAACATTTGTTAATATTTAATTCGGAAAATAACAAACCAACACACTTTTGGTGATCGAAGATCTGAAGAACAAGCAAATAGTTCATCTTCAGGCAACTGAGCACTTGTGGAAACTGATTCACAAGGACGTGTCGCATTGTAGATATGGAATTTGCAATGAGGATTTAAGGCCATAGCTAGAAGTTCCAGAAGTGGAAAAGAGTCTTGGGACAACTTGGCCACACAAAGCTCCACAAGGCGATGAGTACTGTTAATAATACACCTCTGTATAATAAGGAAATGAAGAAGAAAGATTCTTTATAATGGAAAAATTGCAACTTTGAACACAGACCCATTCCATGCTTATTAATTATGAGACTTATAATCTGGTCACCTGCTTAACTTTAATACTGTGATCAAATGATTTATCAGTAGTGATAAATTAGTATTATTTCATTATTTTGCACCCATTTCAAAATCTATTTGAGATGGGTTACAAATAATATAGGTACCACAGATTGTTTTACTAACTTTCTTCTCTAACTGGAATCTGTATTCTAGAGACAGTAATGCTAAATTTCTAAACACTTAAAATTTTTGTCAGTTACCCAAGATAAAACAGATCTGCATTCTATGGCAAACTCAAATGTCTCAGATCACTGAAATATCATCTAAATCCATATCTAAAAAATTAAATTTCAAAAGAGAACCTCCTGTCATTAATATGCCAAGATCACCTGTTGAAATAAAGTGATCCCTACTCCAAGTTATACTTTATAGGTTGAAGTCCACAAAGTACATATTTGCTTCATCATTTTCCATTAATTACTTTTATAACCAAGGAACAAGGAGCCTGGGGTAATGCCATTAACTCAGTAAAACACATATGTTTTTCACTTTTTAAAACTCTCTTGAATATAAAGTATTTTAAAAATACTCATGTATGAAGGCAGCAGGGAATCAAAAGTGCTTTGCATTATCTTTGTACTAGTCTGAAAGTACTACCTGAGAGTACCTGCATTACCTTTTAAACCTAGTCATCTGAGAAACCACTACTCTGAACACACTTTAAATTGACTTTTTTGTATTAAAATTGAAATTTGAATATATATCACAACTTGTATAAGTACTGATCTAAAATCTTAGGTAGCATTACTTTTCCCATTTACCAGTTACTAAGATTACTATTTCCAAATTTGCTTGACATTTCTGCATTGTGAATTTATCATTTTCATGTGTTCAGAAATTAAAGGCTACCTTAGGAGTCTACTTTTAAATTCTCCCATTGTGAGTACTTTTCTTTGAAAACGGAGTGGTCCTTTCAACAATCAATACTAATTAATATAACACATGATAAAATACATTATATATTCTGTGTAAGGTTACCTTGGAATATCAAGTGACAGATAAAGGTTTCCTAACTGAAAATTTCAAGCTCATTCTAAAAGAACAATCTTCTTTTAATTCTGTCATATATCATTAGATATGATATATGATTAACATTATTATTTTCTAAAGATGAAGTCATAGGGACTGTCATGTAAATCTGAATCCCCAAAATCATATATATGACTCACATGAATTTCAAACTTCCATTCACTCACGGCCTCATCCGTAAGGATTTTAGTGAAAGATACGGTTAACTCATCTCGAAAAAAACGTTGACATGCTTCACTTTTAATATCAAGGCCTAAGCAAATGTTAAAAAGAAATCAAGTGAAAGCTAAAATACTTCTCTGACCAATTATGATTCATAAAAACCTGATATGAACTTACAGTTTTCAACTCACAAATGTTATTCTAACTTTTTGAAATCAGTAAAATTATTGTGAGAGATTAAAAAGTTGAGACGCACAAGATTCAGAAAAGGAAATGAAACCTTAAATTCAATTTTGGAAATAGTCAACTGTATAAAACCATATCAAATCAAGTATTATTACTACTACTAACCAAATATCCTTTAGAATACGATATCGAACTTAAAAAATAGTTGCTAGACAGGTATCAGTTCTACAGCATTTTAATCACTGAAATATACTGAAAACTTAAAAAAGAAAGCCAAATATAAAATTTCATTGTGGTGATAAATTATCCTTTATCGTTCAATTTAAAGAGGTATGCTAACATTTTTATTTCTTTTTAAGAAAAAGCAAGACTCACATGCTCTCATTAAAAATGAAATCCTGTAATTCTTAATGTGAAAACTTTGAAAATATTATTTATATCATGATTATGTTGATTTGATTATATACTGGTATACTATTTAAATACAGAACTTCTGAGAAGAAATCTGAGACTCTACCTCAAGTGATTATAGAAAAGCTGACCCAAAATCCATACAACAATATTATCTACTGAATGCCCAAATTATCTTTGTACTAGTCTGAAATTATTACCTGAGAGTACCTGTATTACCTGTTAAACCTAATCATCTGCGAAACCACTATTCAGAACACACTTTTTTTTTTTTTTTTTTTTTTTTGACAGGCAGAGTGGACAGTGAGAGAGAGAGACAGAGAGAAAGGTTTTCCCTCGCCGTTGGTTCACCCTCCGATGGCCGCCGCGGCCGGCGTGCTGCGGCTGGCGCACCACGCTGATCCGATGGCAGGAGCCAGGTGTTTCTCCTGGTCTCCCATGGGGTGCAGGGCCCAAGCACTTGGGCCATCCTCCACTGCACTCCTGGGCCACAGCAGAGAGCTGGTCTGGAAGAGGGGCAACCGGGACAGAATCAGGCCCCCCAACCGGGACTAGAACCTGGTGTGCTGGCGCCGCAAGGCGAAGGATTAGCCTAGTGAGCTGTGGTGCCGGCCTCAGAACGCACTTTAAATTGACTTTTTTGTATTAAAATTGAAATTTGAATATATATCACAACTTGTCTAAGTACTGATCTAAAGTCTTATGTAACATTACTTTTTCCATCTACCAATTACTAAGATTACTATTTCCAAGTTTGCTTGCTTGACATTTCTGCATTGTGAAGACTATTCACTGATTATGCCCACTTTGTATTATGAGGAAGTACAATATGCTTATACAAACATTTGGTATTTATTGAGTTACTGAATAAATTAAAACATGTATAAATTGACAAATGGAATTTGAGGGGCAATAAACATTTCCAATCTAGCAAAAATGTTTTTGACCTTTTAAAAAAGATTTATTTATTTATTTGAGGGGTAGACAGAGAGGGAGAGATAGAGAGAAGGTTCTTCCATCCACTGGTTCAATCCCCAAACCAAATGGCTGTAACGGTCAGACCTGGACCGACCCAAAGCCAGGAGCTTCTTCTAGGTCTCCCAAGACGGTGCATGGGCCCAACCACTTGGGCCATCTTCCACTGTTTCCCCAGGCCATACCAGAAAGCTGGCTCAGAAGTGGAGCAGTTGGGACACGAACCAGGGCTCATGTGGGATGCTGGTGCTGTAGGCAGAGGCTTAGCCTAGTATGCCACAGCACTGGCTCCCTGGCTGGGTTCTTTTAGTGAAATCCATAATAAAACAATAAATTCTAAATGACTGTAAGACAATGAAATTACAATACTTGTCAAAGAACTAGATAAAGCAACATGTAGTTTTAACAAGATAACAAAGATATTCACAGGTAATGTACCTGTGATGACCAAATTTAAAGTCTCTATTGAATGGTGTAGAAAAGAAAATCTATTATACTTTGTTCTTTCAAGGACTTAAAAAAATAGAAAACAGAACAACAATAGCTTATCTTAAAAGTAATTCTGGCCCCATTCTGGGGCCAATGCTCTGATGTAGCAGGTAAAGCCACTGCCTGCAGTACCAGCATCCTACATGAGCACTGGTTCAAGTACTGGCTGCTCCGTTTCCAATCTAGGACTCCGCTATGGCCTGAGAAGGAAGATTGCCCAACTCCTTGGGCCCCTATATCCACTTTGAAGACCCAAAAGCAGCCTGTGGTTCCTGGTTTCCAATTGGCCCAACTCCAGCCATTGTAGCCATCTGGAGAGTAAACCAGCAGATGGAAGATCTCTCTCTCTCTGTCTCTCAAATAAATAAAAAAGAAAGAAAGAAAGAAAAAAGATCCATTTTAATGTAAATTTTTACTTTTGAATGACTGTAGAAATATCAGATTTGTTATAGTGATCACTTTTTCAAAGAACGTTAAGCATTAATCCACATTGCGGCCAACTAGGGAGTGAACCAGCAGAAGGAAGACCTCTCTCTTCATTTATTCCTCACTGTCTGTAACTGCCTCTCAAACAAATAAATCTTAAAGACTTCATCAATCAAATATTTCCAACACAAAGATAATAAAAAGTTTCTCTATAGTGAAAATGAAGCCCTACCTGAAACCTAGCTAGATTAAACATGTACAGCAATTTTAGTGTAATAGTAATTACCACTGACAAAAATCATATTCTGTAACTAGCAAATTGTCTTTGAACAGCAGTATATAGTAAATAAATCAAATGACAAGTTTAACTTCAGTTAACTATTTGCAAATGAACATACTTTTCAAATGGTCAAATTGAAAAAAAAATCATCAAATATATGGGAAGTCAGTTATCCACTATGTGACTTTTTTTAACCTGATAACAGTCCTTAATACCTTACCACTTCACCTAATAAATTTTAAAAATACACTGTAATATATGATTAACAAGACTTTTAAAAATCTGATGACAATATTTTCTGTTAGAAATATGAATAGGAGGGGTCATCAAGAATTTCATGGAAATATCATGTGATATGAAGAAAAACCTATGCATGCATTTGAAACAATTTTTGCAACAAAATAAACATCCTTTAACTCACTTTCCATGAACTTACTGAAGTCTTCCCATGCAATATTTATATATCCTTAAAGGCTGACTGAAGATTCCTATAAACCTTAACTGAGTACTTGTGTGTTTACATGTGTGCATGTGTGTGTGAACACATACAAGAAGCCTTACCATAAGGTTCAGTGGCATACTGCAGATGAGAAAAAAGCAATTTTAAAGCAAAGCCTCTAAGAACAGCAAACATTTATAGCAGTACATATTATGACACATACATCAAAACTTACCTTTTTTACTAAGATCAATGGCAGCTTCCAAAAGCACTTCTAATTCTCCTTTTGGTAAAACAGGAACCACCCATCGAGGCCTAAGAATTATTATAAAATAAAAAAAATGCCTATTGGTTGAACACTATATAAAGTATTATCATTTTTATTATAGAAAAGTAAATAAACATGACTTTATTATATTCATCAAAAATATTTTAAGTTGGTAAAACATCTGTCATCTTAAGAAACATCTGTGATATCTGTAACACAGAATTTTTATGACACTTTGAAATGAAATAAAGTAATGGCAGAGAATTCACTGAAAAGTTTCAAGGCCTGAGTTTGTTAGCAGGAAAATAAACTTTTAGGTTCAGATCAGTAAGAAACAAAAGTAAAAGATATGAGGAGATAAATTCCTGAATTCTTCTCCAACTCATCTTATAATACATGATATTTATCAACTTTCCCAAAAGATTATGTCAGGCTTAGTCTTCAAGTTAAATGTTAAAAACATTCCAATATCAAAGAGTAATGAAGAGTACAGAAATACAATAGAATATTTCACAGTCATAAAAGAGACTGAAATACTGACACTGGCAACGTATGGACAGAACTACAAGCAATTATGTCAAATAAAATAAACATGGAAAGCAAATACTGCATGTCCTCTCTCAAATGTGGAAGGTATTTATTTATTTGAAAAACAGAGTTACAGAGAGGGAATCTTCCTTTTGCTGGCTCTCTCCCAAAATGGCCACAATGGCCAGGGCTGGGCCAGGCTGAAGCCAGGAGTCAGGAGCTTCTTCTGGGGTTCCCATAAGGTTCAAGGGCTCAAGGACTTGGGTCACTTTCTGCCGCTTTGTCAGGAACATTAGCAGAGTTCTGGATTGGAAGTGCGACAGCCAGGATTCAAACTGGTGTCCAGGTCTCCCAAATGAGAGGCAGTGACCCAAACAGTTGGTCCATCTTCTGTTGCTTTTCTTAGGCTATTAACAGAGAGCTGTATCTGACTTGAACCAGGGCTTGGTGAACAGGATGCCTGTTGCTGGCCATAGTTTTAACCCACAGTGCTACAGCATCGGTACCAAATTCCGAAGTTTTCAAAAAAGTCATTCTGGGGGCTGGTGCTGTTGTGTAGTGGGTAAAGGCAATGTTACAAAGCATGGTGAGGTGACTTCAGTCCACAGTAAAATTTTAAACATAAAATAATTTAGGAGTAATACAAAAGCAATGGAGTCAACCTTTATAAGATCAGAACAATATTTCTATATTAAACACTGATGAAGAGGGGACAATTGGTAAAGCTGCCACCTGTGATGCTGGTATCCTACATGGGTACCAATTCATGTCCTGGTTTCTCCATTTCTAATCCAACACCTTGCTAATGGCCTAGGAAAAGCATTCAATATCCATTCTTTTTGATGCTTTTGTTTAATCAAAAAGGATTTATTAGTAGTACAATTCAGTCCTCAAGCATCTATCACAGTATACTATGAAAAAAAATCAATAGCAACAGGAGAAAAATAGAAAAATAAAAATACATGAGAAAGAACTGTGGTGCAGCAGGTTAAAGCCCTGGTCCTGAAGGAACGGCATGCCATATGGGTGCCAGTTCTAGTCCTGGCTGCTCCTCTTCCAATTCAGCTCTCTGCTACATCCTAGGAAAGTGGCAGAAGATGGCCCAAGGTTTGGCCCTTGTACCCACACGAGTGACCCAGAGGAACCTCCCGGAACCTGGCTTTAGAGTGGCACAGCTCTGGCCATTGTGGCCATCTGGGGAGTGAACCAGCAGATGGAATACCGCTCTCTCTATCTCTACCTCTCCCTATAACTCTTTCAAATAAATAAAATAAATCTTCTAAAAAGAAAGAAAAGGAAAAATAACAATATTTTCCATGTGCTTCTTGCTATACTGAATGAATACAACATAATAGAAAAGCCCTAAAAAATTTCCTATGATAATACTACCAGAAATAAGTTCAGAAACACAAAAAAACTAGGTCACAGAAAATACAAAACAACCAAACAGCAGCTTAACTCTGAAAAGTCATTTGTACTGTCACTAACTTTCAATTTTTCAAATCCTTAACAATGACTAAATAACAGAGAATGAGTCACAATGTTAAGATATTTAAAAATGAACATAGGTGCCGGTGTTGAGATTTGGCATTACCACGCCAATCAGCACTGGTTCAAGTCAAATACAGCTCTCTGTTAATAGCCTAAGAAAAGCAACAGAAGATGGCCCAACTCTTTAGGTCCCTGCCACTCATTTGGGAGACCTGGATAAAGCTCCTGGCGTCAGCCCAGCTCAGCCATGGCTTGTTGCAGCCATCTGAGGAGTGAAGCAGTAGAAAGAAGATATTTCTCTCCATCTCCTCTCTCTGTGTAATGGATGCTCAAATAAGTATATTAAAAAAAATGTAGACAGTGGGACGTTTTTCCTGAAATGGCAATCTACTCTTTTTTTTCCAGCTCATTGTATTCATTAGCAAATTAAAAACCATACCTGTTGATCATGTCATCCAACTTTGCCAGGTCAGTATGTGGAAATGCAGGTTTCTCATCTTCATGTTGCGGTGGGGCATCACCCTGACCCTGTTCATCTGAGGGCACCGCTGGGGAATTCTCATTGGAGGAATCAGGTGATGAAGTCTCAAATAAAAGTTAAATATTCCAGCCTTAAATTTGTACAACATGTATACTATATTTAGCAATTCAGATGGCAGTACAGATTAAGTAAAACATAAATTTTCAATTGCCCATACAATAAAATGGAATTTTATTAGATAAAATTGATAGAATTCTTATCATTTTGATTCTCAGGGAAGTCATCTTCAGAATATTTTTGCAAACATTAAATAATTTTAAAATGTTTTCAATGGTTCCAAAGTACTGCACTGATTTTTAAAAGTAAAAGTAGAGGATACCTGTTTTCATAACATTTACTGCTAACATAAATACAATTATAATTAAGCTTTATAATTACAAATGTTTAAGATAAACTATCTCAATACAAGTTTCTAAAAATACAACACCACGTCAACAGGATAAGTAATTTCTTTTAAAGGCTACCACTAAATATAATAGTATAGTATAGTCTAAAAAATTAGCAACATAGACCCACTTCACATGCATCTAATGGAATTTATTCCAGTGTCTTTCCCAACCTGGCTTTATTTATCAAAGGATTTTACTGTAGCTTGTAAGTATGTACTATGAGGACTTTATTTCTTCACTTAATGTAGACTTCAAATTCTAAAAGCATTGCATCTTACTTTAAAAAAAAAGAGATTTATTTATTTATTTATGTGAAAGGTAGCTACAGAGAAACAGATTTTCCAACTGCTGGTTCACTCGCCAAATAGCCACAAAAGCTGAAGCTGAGAAGATCTAAAGCTAGGAGCCCAGAGCTTATGCCAGGTCTCCCACATGGGTCCCAGGCACTTAGGCCATCTTCTACTGCTTTCCCAGGCACACTATCAGGATGCTGGGGCAGAAGTAGAGCAGCCAGGACTCTAACTGGCACTCAAGAGGATGCTGGCACTGTAGGTGGTGGCTTTACCCACTTAGCAACAATGCCAGCTCACAAAAACTGCACCTCTTAATAATACCTAAGAGTTTGATTTGGTACATTCTGAACCTGCCAGAGAAAACTAGGTCTTGTATTTCACCAGGAAATCAAATATTTTATTTCCCTACAGGATATACACTTTGAATGTTCAAATGTTACTGGTCGAAAAGATCAAAACCTAAATCATAGCTTCCAAAAGGCAAGAAGCAAACAGCACTGAAGGGTAACAAAAATTATTTAGAAAAGATTATGAAATAAAGAAATACGGACAAATACAAACAAATCACAACTGTACTGGTTTATTACAGCAGAGGCTTCTTAGGATTCAAATACATAGAAGAATTAGGGGTTGGCATTTGGAGCCTCAGGTTAAAATTACTGCTTTAGCTTCTCTGCTTGTCACATAGCTTCCTAATAAAGTATATCCTGGAAGGCAGCAGACGATGGATGGCTCACCCATTTGGATCTCTCAGCCATGGGGGAGACTGGTATTAAAAAGGTCCTGGCTGCTGACTTTAGCTTGGTCCAGTACTAGCTCTTTCTTTCTTTCTTTCTTTCTTTCTTTTTTTTTTTTTTTTGACAGGCAGAGTGGACAGTGAGAGAGAGACAGAGAGAAAGGTCTTCCTTTGCTGTTGGTTCACCCTCCAATGGCCGCCGCGGCTGGCGTGCCGCGGCCGGCGCACTCCGCTGATCCAAAGGCAGGAGCCAGGTGCTTCTTGCTAGTCTCCCATGCAGGTGCAGGAGCCCAAGCACTTGGGCCATCCTCCACTGCCCTCCTGGGGCACAGCAGAGAGCTGGCCTGGAAGAGGGGCAACTGGGACAGAATCCGGCGCCCTGACCGGGACTAGAACCCGGTATGCCGGCGCCGCAAGGCAGAGGATTAGCCTAGTAAGTCGCGGTGCCAGCCCCAGTACTAGCTCTTAAAAGCATTCGAGGGGAATGATTCAGTTGATAGAAAATCTCTCTGTTTCTATTTCTCTACATTTTAGATAAAGGGAAAAAGAACCTAAATAACTGAAAAAGAACTAAAATGGATAGCAGCCACAAAAACTGGCAAGCAGTTACTGGAGTTCAACTGTTCTATAACAAACTATATCCTTATAAGGGAAACCATAATAAGATAACCACAATTCTATAAACATTTGGGATCAACACTGTATGCATATTTGTATATATAAACAAACAAAAAGGTAGGTATTTACAAATATACACACACATATACAAACATGGAGAGTAAAACCGATCAATATTTTCTATTATTTCTAGACTGAGTCAAAGATTACCTACTGGTATTTTCCCCTTGTACTCCAGTCCTCTTACATGAATATAGGCAAATCATTCTAACATTGGATATTGGTTAAATAGCAATATGTTACTTCAGAGGTCACACAAGGTAGCATATCATCATCTCTTTCCTTTCTTGAACTTTCTTCTGGAACTGCT